>NC_056461.1:2437500-2737500 GCF_018296145.1 Oncorhynchus tshawytscha
AAGGCAACCGAGTGGAGAAGCATGAGAGAGAAGAAAGCGAGGGAGGAGTGTTGGAGAAGAAGACGGTGGAAGAGCAAGTGGACTGGGGGGAAAGTGCCCTGGTGGAAGAGATGAGGGGTATGGTGGAGGAGCTGGCGGGGGGGGAGGGTGGTATCTCTCCACTGCCGCCATCACCAAAGAAGAGAATGAAGAGGAGGGTGCGATTGGCCGACAGTGAGAGGGAGGGGATGGCCAAGAGAGTGATGGGGGTGGGAGAAACCTCTGGGTTGCTGCTGGTTTCCCCAGGCCCTCAACTTCTGTTGGGTGGGGACACACATAACAAGACTCAAGACTGGGTACAGGAGGAGGTGGGGAGTTTTTTGTTTGGGGACTCCCCGATTTTTTTCCAAACCAGCTGCAGCACTGGGGAGGGGGAGGAGTGTGGGGATAGACCCAGGGTGCAGGGCACCCCGGAGCCAAACACTATTCCTGCATCCTGGGTTGATGAGATGGAGGAAGAGGGGGATGTCGGGAGTACAGATGGTGTTCTCACCGGTAGATATGGAGCAGGGGAGCATCGGGTGAGTCTCCTGTTTTTTTTTTTTTTTTTCTGTCTGGGTTTAGAATTTGAGTGTATTACATGATTTTATTTTATTTTTTCATGGCATCTAATTTTACTTTTGTTAGTTTAAATGTAAGGGGTTTAAGGGATTTTGTTAAGAGGAGGGCGGTATTTAGTTATTTGGAGGTTGTGGGGTTTGATTTTTGTTTTTTACAGGAGGTTCACCTGAGGGATGGAGGGGATGTTAGTAAGTTTAAGAGGGAGTGGGACAAGGGGGAGTCGGTTTGGGGTATTGGGGGTGCACTCATCGGGGTAGGGATTTTGTGTGGGCACAGGGAGGTAAAAGTGGAGGATTCTTTTGTGGTAATGCAGGGGAGGGTTATAGGGGTGGATGTCACAATAAGGGATTGTAAATTTAGATTAGTGGTGGTGTATGGGCCACAGGTGGTGGCAGACAGGAGGGAGATGGTGGACTGTCTGACGCCCCTGTGTGTCACAAATAGGAAATTAGTGATAGGGGGGGATTTTAATACAGATTTAGGAATAGGGGGGGATAGCAGTGCAGGCGCCATTACCAGGCTAATGGCTTGCCATGGTCTGGTTGATGGTGGTCTGCACACTACTCCGAAAATGGCCGGTCCTACATGGCGCAACTCCAGGGGGGTTGAGCGGAGGCTCGACTATATTTTTGTACCCAGGTCTTTGGGTAAGTTGTCTGGGCGGCTGTTGCCTGTTTTCTTTTCGGATCACGACGGGGTGCTCCTGCAGGTGGGGTCGCCAGTCTGCCTCTTTGGTAGGGGGTACTGGAAGTTAGATCGGGATGTGCTGGAGGAGCAGGCTTTTGTTGACGGGTTTTATGGTTTCTTTTGGAGGCTTGAAGGCCTCCGGTCCATGTGCGAGGGGTGTTAGAGTGGTGGGAATTAGTTAAGGTGAGGATTAGGGCTTTTATAATAGGGTATTGCAAGAGGAAAAAAAAGGGAGGAGAGGAGGGAGGTGGATCGTATCCAAAAGTTAATTGAACTCGAGTACGAGGCAGGCAACCTCGGCGGGTCGTTTGACTGGGAGAGATCCGCAACCCTAAAGGCGCAGCTCAGGGAGTTGCAGGAGCGGAAGGCTCGAGCTTTCCTGGAGCGTGCGCATAGTGGCTTTCTAGAACACAATGAGACTTGTTCTGCTATGTTCTTTAAGTCGGTTAGGGCCAGACAGAGTAGGAAGGTAATGCATGGCGTTAGGGAAGAAAATGGTAGTATAGTTAGAGAACCAGAGGATATGGTCAGGGTGACAACTGATCATTTCCAAGGTTTATTTAAGGAAAGGGAAATAGATGTAGAGCAGGGAAATGTGTTTTTAGAACACTTGTCCAGGCGGTTGCCGGAGGACATTAGAGAAGTGATGGAGGCCCAGATTTCACTAGAAGAGGTTGAGAGCGCTCTTAGGAGGATGGGAAAAGGGAAGGTGCCTGGGATGGATGGGCTGCCGGCTGAGTTTTATCTCAAGTTTTGGGGTATACTTGGACCAGTGGTCCTCGAAGTCTTGAAGGCCATCCTTGAGACGGGGGGTCCCGGGGGATCAATGGCTGTTGGTGTGCTGTCACTTTTATATAAGAAGGGGGAAGTAACAGACCTTGGCAACTGGCGGCCATTGACCATGCTGTGTGTAGATTACAAGCTACTTGCAAAGGTTTTAGCAGACCGGTTGCGCACAGCCCTTCCCTACGTCGTCCATGAGGATCAGACGTGCGGGGTAGAGGGCCGCTCTATTAGATGGAACCTACAGTTAATCAGGGACTCCATCGCTTGGGTTGAAGATAGAGGACTGCCTTTAATGGTAGCAGCGCTAGATCAGGCGAAAGCCTTTGACCGCGTGAATAGATCCTTTTTATTCAGAGTGTTAGGTCGATTAGGATTTGGGGAGAAGTTCATAGGATGGATTCGTACATTATATGTCGGAGCGGGGTGCCGAGTTAGTGTAAATAGTCACTTGGGTGACGTTTTTGACCTCTCGTCTGGGGTCAGGCAGGGGTGCCCACTCTCGGCTCTCCTCTTCGTTCTGTACATGGAGCCTCTGGGGGCTGCCATTAGGGCAGACACAGGGGTGGAAGGCTTGTTGATCCCTGGAAGTGGTGGGCTGCGTGTTAAGATGACGCAGTACGCCGACGACACTTCCTTGCTGCTGTGCAAGGACTCGTGCCTGACAAGGTCCCTTGCCATCTTTGGGGATTTCACCCGAGCGTCGGGAGCGGTTCTGAACCATGCAAAGTCTTCCGTCAAGTTTTTCGGTAGATGGCGCGGTAGAATGGATGTGCCTGGGGGTTATCTCTCTGTGAGGGGGGCCCTGAGGATTCTCGGGGTCCATTTTGAGACCTCCGGCTCAGCGACGCTAAACTGGAACATGCGTATCGCAGTGGTACAGAGGAAGCTAGCAATGTGGAAGGCTAGGTATTTGTCTTTTATGGGCAAAGTCCTGGTCCTAAAGGTGGATGTGTTGCCGTCTCTTTTGTATTTGGCGTACATCTACCCATTGCCGGCTTGTCTGAGGAGGCCTCTAGTGAGGCTTGTGTTTCAGTTCATGTGGAGTGGCAGGTGCGAGTGGGTCGCCAGGGCACGCATGCTCTGTCCCATCGGGGAGGGAGGTAGGGGGGTACCACATTTCCCCCTCAAGCTGGACGCAATTTTTGTTTCTTTCTTGTTAACGGAGCTTGCTCATCCAGTGATACACCCGTCCGGTTACCTCCTGCGGGTGTTCTTCTCGTATCAGGCGAGAAGCGTAATGGTGTGGTCTAACACGGGTCCTCGGGCGGAACAGCTGCCGTGGCACTTTGGTCATGCGGCCAAGTGGCTGCGTGCACACCCTGAGGTTGAAGTTGCCCGAGTAGGTTTAGATCACAGGCACCTGTACGAGGAGGTCAGAAAGGCAGGGAGTCCGGCGCCTGTAGTGGGCATCTCGGAAGTGGTCTGGGAGGGAGTGCAGGCGCGGGGTCTGGACAACAGGCTCAAGGACCTGAATTGGTTGAGCCTCCATAAGTGCTTGCCGGTACGTTCCATCTTGTACCGGTATAGTTTGGTGCAATCCCCCACCTGTCCAAGATCCTCTTGTGGCAGGGAGGAGACTGTGCGCCATGTCTTTTGGGACTGTGCCTTTGCCGGAGTAGTATGGGCTAGGGCACGGGTGTTGTTAGGTTTGGTAAGGGGGGATTTTGTATTGACGTGGGCCAGGTTAGAGAGGTGTAGGGAGAGCGAGAGGGACGGATAGGGACAGGTTTCTGCTCTGGCTTCTCATGAGTCTCTTTAAACGGGGGCTGTGGGAAGCCAGGCAGAACATGGTGAAGACAGGGAGAGATTGGGGGGTGGAAGGGATAGTGAGGAGGATGGAAGGAGATTTGAGGGGGAGGATGAAGAGGGAGGAGAGGAAGTGGGGGCAGCATGCTGCTCGGGAGAGGTGGAAGGGGGGTTTAGGGCTGGGTGTCATTTAGATTTGTAAGGGGATAGATTAGGGACGGGGAGATAGGGAGAGGTATTTTGTAGGGTGACGGGGAGGGACGATGCTCCCCTGAGGTTTTTGTTTGGGGTTTTTGTTTTGTTTTGTTTTGTTTAGTTAAATTATAATACCATTGTTGGAGTATGTATGAAAATTATGAGTTGTAAAGAATGAATGGTATTGAAGGTAATAAATTATATTTTATTTAAAAAAATTTAAAAAAAGATAGGCTGTATAGGTTTTCACGTTTGTTGTTTTTGTATTGTTCGTTTTTTCATCATTATGAAACATGTATGAAAATTACCACGCTGCATTTTGGTCCGACTCTCCTTCGACGGAAGAAAACCGTAACAAATATACATGTAGTAGAGGTGATTTTTCAACACCGATACCGACTATTGGAGGACCAAAAAAAGCCGATACCGATTAATCAGCTGATTTTTTTTAAAAATTTATTTGTAATAATGACTATTACAATACTGAATGAACACTTGTTTTAACTTAATATAATACATCAATAAAAACTATTTAGCCTCAAATAAATAATGAAACATGTTCAATTTGGTTTAAATAATGCAAAAATAAAGTGTTAGAGAAGAAAGTAAAAGTGCAATATGTGCCATGTAAAAAAGCTAATGTTTAACTTCCTTGCTCAGAACATGAGAACATATGAAAGATGGTGGTTCCTTTTAACATGAGTCTTCAATATTCCCAGGTAATAAGTTTTAGGTTGTAGTTATTATAGGGCTATTTCTCTCTATACCATTTGTATTTCATATACCTTTGACTATTGGATGTTCTTATAGGCACTTTATTATTGCCAGTGTAACAGTATAGCTTCCGTCCCTCTCCTCACCCCTGCCTGGGCTCGAACCAGGAACACATCGACAACAGCCACCCTTGAAGCAGCGATACCCATGCAGAGCAAGGGGAACAACTACTCCAAGTCTCAGAGCGAGTGATGTTTGAAACGCTATTAGCGCGCACTAACTAGCCAGCCATTTCACATCGGTTACACCAGCCTAATCTCGGGAGTTGATAGGCTTAAAGTCATAAACAGCTCAATGCTTGAAGCATTGCGAAGAGCTGCTGGTAAAATGCACGAAAGTGCTGTTTGAATGAATGCTTATGAGCCTGCTGCTGTCTACCATCGCTCAGTCAGACTGCTCTATCAAATCATAGACTTAATTATAACATAAATACGAGCTTTAGGTCATTAATATGGTAGAATCCAAAAACTATCATTTCGAAAACAAAACGTTTATTCTTTCAGTGAAATACGGAACCGTTCCGTATTTTATCTAATGGGTGGCATCTCTAAGTCTATATATTGCTGTTACATTGTACAACCTTCAATGTTATGTCATAATTATGTACTTAATTATGTACAAATTAATTACGGTCTTTGTTAGGAATAAATTGTCTTCACATAGTTCGCAATGAGCCAGGCTGCCCAAACTGCTGCATATACCCTGACTGCTTGCACGGAACGCAAGAAAAGTGACACAAAGTGACACAATTTCCCTGGTAGCACGCAATATTAACTAAATATGCAGGTTTAAAAATATATACTTGTGTATTGATTTTAAAGAAAGGCATTGATATTTATGGTTAGGTTTGGTGCAACGACAGTGCTAAATCATCACCCGTTTGGCAAAGTAGGCTGTGATTCGATGAGAAATTAACAGGCACCGCATCGATTATATGCAATGCAGGACACGCTAGATAAACTAGTAATATCAACAACCATGTGTAGTTAACTAGTGATTATGTGAAGATTGATTGTTTTTCATAAGTTTATTGCTAGCTAGCAACTTACCTTGGTATCTTGCTGCCCTCACGTAACAGGTAGTCAGCCTCCTCATGGAGTGCAATGTAAGGCAGGAGGTTAGAGCGTTGGACTAGTAACCGGAAGGTTGCAAAAACGAATCCCCGAGCTGACAAGGTAAAAATCTGTTGTTCTGTCCGTGAATAAGGCAGTTAACCCACCTAATTAATCGGCCATTCCGATTAATCGGTCGACCTCTAACATGTAGTCTATTAATCAATGGTTATATGTAATGCGTAGTTCGATGTGTAACTAAAGAAAAGCCAGCTCTTACCTTTTGGAGATATTCCAGAATTAGTATGGACCAGGCTTCATTTTGCTTTCACGTGTGTGGAAAAAAAAGTAAGAAAGAGTATCTAAACCTCTCTCTCTATCTCTCACTTTTTCCCTCTGTCTTTCAGAATGCGACCCATGAGATTGGTGAGGAGGTGGAGGACGGGGTGGTATACACCATCACCCTGCGGAAGGTGCAGATGCTCCACCACCGCCACCACGTTGGTGGCAGCGGGGCCGTTAAGGGCCAACGCTGGCTAGGTGTGGACGCATCGCTCAGCCTGTATGAGACGTGCAAGGTGCGCACCATCAAGGCAGGCACACTGGAGAAGCTGGTGGAGTACATGGTGGCGGCGTTCCGGGGCAACGACTCCACCTACGTTACCATCTTCCTCTGCACCTACCGCTCCTTTGCCTCCACCAAGCAGGTCCTGGACCTGCTGCTCAACAGGTGAGTAGAGGGGGAGAGAGGGAGGGATACATTGGTGCATAAATGGATGGATAGATGGATGTGTGCATGGGTGGATCCATTAGTTGATTGGTGGAAGAATTATAGATGGATGGAAAAGGTGGGTGGATGGAGTGATGCATGAATGGCATGATGAATGGAGGGTGTGGATGAGAGGGTGGAGGAATGAATGTCTTGATGCAGGGATGGATATATGGATAGATAGATAGATAAATAGATATATATATATATATATAGATAGATGGATGGATAGATAGATAGATAGATAAATAGATATATATATATATATATAGATGGATAGATAGATAGATGACTAACAAACTGATTTCCACTGGTCTAATGTCCATTGCTCGTGTTTCAAGGCCCAAGCAAGTCTCTTCTTCTTATTGGTGTCTTTTAGTGGTGGTTTCTTTGCCGCAATTCGACCATGAAGGCCTGATTCATCTCCTCTGAACAGTTGATGTTGAGATGTGTCTGTTACTTGAACTCTGTGAAGCATGTGTATGGGCTGCAATCTGAGGTGCAGTTAATTGCCAATTTCTGAGGCTGGTAACTCTAATGAACTTATCCTCTGCAGCAGAGGTAACTCTGGGTCTTCCTTTCCTGTGGCGGTCCTCATGAGAGACAGTTTCATCATAGCTCTTGATGGTTTTTGCGACTGCACTTGAAAAAGTGCTTGAAGTTCTTGAAATGTTCCTCATTGACTGACCTTCATGTCTTAAAGTAATGATGGACTGTCATTTCTCTTTGCTTATTTGAGCTGTTCTTGCCATAATATGGACTTGGTCTTTTACCAAATAGGGCTATCTTCTGTATACCAACCCCACCTTGTTCAGGTATGCCAAGCTCCAGCACCTGCCTGGCTCAGAGGGCCACAGACTGACTCATGATGATCGCACAGATCTGAGGAAGTAAGTCTCTGTCTGACTCAGAAACACATTGTGGACAATACTTCTCTCAAATAGCCTCCTTTTCAACACATACTGTACAGTGACAGAAAACAGAGAAACTTACATAATTTTCACATTTTGTTGCCAGGAATGTGTAATATTTACACCTACAAGACATTATTCTAAGACATAAGAAATTAAGCCACTTAATCTGTCCTACAAGCTAGTATAGTTGTAGGATCTTAATTTGATCACTCTTTTGTTGCTGAGAATTTTATTTCGCCGCAGGAAATGCCGATGAACTTCATGATTTACATAGATTCACTGAAAACCTGCACTAACACACTGTTATAGTAACAGCATTCCACTTTTAATGTAGCCTCATTTTGACCAGCTAATATCCTACCCACTGATCAGTAAACATTATGGACTAAACACAGGTCAAATTAAAATCCTACATCTGTGTACCTCTTTTTTCTCGTTGCCACCAGCACTATTCTGCTGACGTAAGCAGTTTTGCCATTATGGACATTGGATATGTTTCTATTGTGTACAGTGGGGCAAAAAAGTATTTAGTAAGCCACCAATTGTGCAAGTCTCCCACTTAAAAAGATGAGAGAGGCCTGTAATTTTCATCATAGGTACACTTCAACTATGACAGACAAAATGAGAAGAAAAAAATCCAGAAAATCACATTGTAGGATTTGTAATGAATTTATTTGCAAATTATGGTGGAAAATAAGTATTTGGTCACTTACAAACAAGCAAGATTTCTGGCTCTCACAGACCTGTAACTTCTTCTTTAAGAGGCTCCTCTGTCCTCCACTTGTTACCTGTATTAATGGCACCTGTTTGAACAAGAACGGTGAGCATAAATCCCAGAACCACACGGGGGGACTAGGTCCTCAACTCGTTACCTGTATTAATGGCACCTGTTTGTACTTGTTATCAGTATAAAAGACACCTGTCCACAACCTCAAACAGTCACACTCCAAACTCCACTATGGCCAAGACGAAAGAGCTGTCAAAGGACACCAGAAACAAAATTGTAGACCTGCACCAGGTTGGGAAGACTGAATCTGCAATAGGTAAGCAGCTTGGTTTGAAGAAATCAACTGTGGGAGCAATTATTAGGAAATGGAAGACATACAAGACCACTGATAATCTCCCTCGATCTGGGGCTCCACGCAAGATCTCACCCCGTGGGGTCAAAATGATCACAAGAACGGTGAGCAAAAATCTCAGAACCACACGGGGGGACCTAGTGAATGACCTGCAGAGCTGGGACCAAAGTAACAAAGCCTACCATCAGTAACACACTACGCCGCCAGGGACTCAAATCCTGCAGTGCCAGACGTGTCCCCCTGCTTAAGCCAATACATGTCCAGGCCCGTCTGAAGTTTGCTAGAGAGCATTTGGATGATCCAGAAGAAGATTGGGAGAATATCATATGGTCAGATGAAACCAAAATATAACTTTTTGGTACAAACTCAACTCGTCGTGTTTGGAGGACAAAGATTGCTGAGTTGCATCCAAAGAACACCATACCTACTGTGAAGCATGGGGGTGGAAACATCATGCTTTGGGGCTGTTTTTCTGCAAAGGGACCAGGACGACTGATTCGTGTAAAGGAAAGAATGAATGGGGCCATGTATCGTGAGATTTTGAAAACCTCCTTCCATCAGCAAGGGAATTGAAGATGAAATGTGGCTGGGTCTTTCAGCATGACAATTATCCCAAACACACCGCCCAGGCAACGAAGTAGTGGCTTCGTAAGAAGCATCTCAAGGTCCTGGAGTGGCCTAGCCAGTCTCCAGATCTCAACGCCATAGAAAATCTTTGGAGGGAGTTTAAAGTCCGTGTTGCCCAGCAACAGCCCCAAAACATCACTGCTCTAGAGGAGATCAGCATGTAGGAATGGGCCAAAATGCCAGTAACAGTGTGTTAATACCTTGTGAAGACTTACAGAACGTTTGACCTATGTCATTGCCAACAAAGGGTATATAACAAAGTATTGAGATAAACTTTTGTTATTGACCAAATACTTATTTTCCTCCACAATTTGCAAATAAATTACAGGCCTCTCATCTTTTTAAGTGGGAGAACTTGCACAATTGGTGGCTGACTAAATACTTTTTTGCCCCACTGTATATATCTTGCCTGTCCTCAGAAATGAATGTATGCTAGTCTCCTTTATTTTTTTCACTCTCCTATCATTTTCCTGTACTTGATACACCCCTCTGTCTATGTACTTTATCTTTCCTATCTCTCAACTCCTCTTTTTTAAATTATTATTAAAGGTAGAGAAATTTGCCATCCAAACACATGTATTAAACTCTCTCCATCGCTCTCTCTCTCTCTCTCTCTCTCTCTCTTTTCTCCCCCCCCCACACAGCACGATATCCTCCATTTTGGGGGCATGGCTTGACCAGTACTCTGAGGACTTCTGGAATCCTCCAGAGTACAGCTGCCTGCGACGTCTTATATCCTACCTGCACCTCAACTTCCCGGGATCGGACCTGGAACGCCGCGCCTGCAACCTCCTGGCTCACTTCCACCGCCGGCAGCTCCAAGAGCCAGAGAGTGAGTGTAAGACACTCACCTAACCCCCGACTAAACTTATGTACTTTGAACCCTGACCCCAGCTCCTAAACATGGTCATGTAGAGTCCATATAATTCGTATTAGTGGAAGGCCAGAGATGTTTTGGGTGGTACTCCAAATAAGAGAACACTGCTGTTTGTGAATCCCTTTTTGTGTTACAGACAAAACTGTGTGACGTGTGTGTGACGTGATCGTGGGTGTCATGTAGTAAAGTAGGACCAGCACAGTCAGATGCTCTATTACACACACCTGTATTAGCTTACGACATTTCGAGCTACATCTTCAACGAAAGTTATATCTGAGGGTGGTCGCCCTCACTTCACTACATTAAGGACTTTACAAACCCCAGCCGCTCATAAAAAGTGGTGAAAGTGTGTTTGACGTAATTAAGCTAATGAGTTGTGATGTCACCCCTCAGTGCTGGATCATGACGGCTATCCTTTCACCTTATTGGAGGAGAATGGCTACGAGGATGACCGACTGGACTTTCTGAACTTTGACCCGGCGGTGGTGGCCGAGCAGTTCACCCTCATGGACGCGGTAAGATGACAAAACATTACAAAAACTCAGATTCCCAGCAGCACATGTCCTTGTACTAACAACATATCCTTATACAGTATTAACTCGGTCTTTGTTCGATTTTTAAATTACATTTAGTCTATTATTTTCCATTATCATTTTCCACCATTGCACTTTATAGTGTTTAGTTACTTTCTCATTGTTTTCAAGAAGTTTGTGTATTTTTCCACGCCAGATTTGAAGCAAAATGAAAAATGAAACGCTGTAACTCTGTCATCTTGTGAGCATTGGAGCCCAGATAGAGTCCTGCACGGGTTAGTTTTTTGGAGCCGCACCCGCCCCACACCCGCCCCACATTCCAAGCCCCACCGGATAATAAACATCAGGACAGATTTTTCTCCTACCAACCCGCATGGAGTTGTTCAGAGAGCCAATCCGTGACCCGCCAAATAACATCAATATATTTAATTGTTTTTATGACTCCAGAGTAGTAGGCTTTTAGGCTATTGCCATTCCCCACATTAATTCATTTGTCTGCATGTCAATATTTGGATACAAGGAAAACATGCCATGAATTAAGAACAATAGGCCCGTCTTCTTATTTTCACAATGCGATGCAGCCACATTGACAATGTAAAACCCTTTGGGGAAAAGCCTTCTAATTTCCTTCTTCTTACGTAATGAAAGCCGACAGAGCAAAACAACATGTTTACATTCCATATGGTTTAGATTCATTCATTCAGACATACATTCAGTTTAGATAATCAAATAGTTGAATTGAAACTTAAATGAAGTTCCAAGAATCAACTAGATTATATGCTGAAAAAAATGCCTAGGCTACATTTATTTAGTAGGCTATTTGCTACTCAAACTTTTACCAGCCTCACAGGTTTAAACTTTATATGGCCTGTGTATGGTCTAAATGACCTAAAGCCTGAATTAACATAATAATGAACAAATAGTTAACTGAATTATTGTAAATAAATACCTGCTTGCACTTTGTATCCATCTACCGGGTTGTTGTCCTCCACAATGACTCCAAAATTCTTCCAAACCGGGGATTTCACTCGCGTAGCACGTTTCCATGATGGTGTAGCCTATTCCACCATCATAACCTTTCTTTTTATTTCTCCTGTTACGTTAGACATTTTCGCATGAGCTAGGAGTCAGGGAAAATAAACTTAGCAACATATTGTGGCGTGGAGGAAGGGAATATATAAGCCCTGCACGTGGACAAATTAGGAATGTTTCAGCACCACACAAATAATGGATAGTTCCCCGTTCTCTCGCTGCGTGGCTGTCTGCCTCACCGCTCACTTAGCCTAATGGACTTCGCAACACAATTCATCACAACAAGCTCCTGTGTTTGTAAAAAATATATTATCTTGATTTAAAAATGTTTTCGAGAATGTTTTCATTCCACCCACCAGTTGATTTTTTTACTGGTCAACGGCTGGGAACCGTGGGTATGTGACCTGATGCAGGACTATAAGCCGTGTTAGTTATCTTAGGAAGTGAAGAGAGACAGAAGACACCGGGGGCTTTATGCCCACTCTGCTGCTGAGTTACCACTCAAAAACAAATGTCACTCCAAAGGCTTTCCTACGGGCTTTTGTTAGGAGACTGGAGTGCAGCAGACACTTTTATCATTCCTCATCGAAGCCTTCTAAAGGATCTGCCTGCCTCTCTTTTCTCTCTCTTCTGTCCATGAGAGTGAAAACATGTTAAACTCATCTAAAATACATTACTGGTTGTGACAAGAGACCATTTTGTTTTATGGTTCTTACTCCCCTTTTTCCTCATAGGAGCTCTTTAAGAAGGTGGTCCCCTACCACTGTCTGGGGAGTATTTGGTCGCACCGGGACAAGAAGGGCAAGGAGCATCTGGCACCCACCATCCGTGCCACTGTCACACAGTTCAACTGCGTCACCAACTGTGTCATCGCCACCTGCTTGAGCGAGCGTTTGCTCAAACCCACACAGCGGGCCAAACTGGTGGAGCGCTGGATCGAAGTGGCCAGGGTGAGGAGCTGTTGTTAGCAGGAGTTGTTCTTGTTGTTGTTGTGGTTGTTGTTGGTGTTGTTGGCATGAGATTCTGAGGTGTCCTTGGCTTCAGTTCCTGCAGAGTCAGTGTGTGTTGTGTAGCATGATGACTACAGTACCCATAATGCTATGTTCAAAATATTTATTTGAGTAAAAAAAGTTCTGATGCTTCACTTTCCTTAATAATACATTGGATTGATATGCCACCGATGCTTAGTTGGGTTCATTGATATCTCCTTGATATTCATAGTCTTTTTTTCCCTTCAGGAGTGTCGAATCCTGAAGAATTTTTCTTCGCTACGGGCCATCCTTTCTGCTCTGCAGTGCAACCCGGTCCACCGGCTGAAGAGGACGTGGGATGAGGTGTCCAGGGAGAACTTTCGCATCTTCCACGAGTTGTCAGAAATATTCTCAGATGAAAATAACCATTCGCTCAGCAGAGAGCTGCTCATCAAGGTAGGATGTGTGCGTGTGTCTACAGTACCAGTAAAAAGTTTGGACACACCTACTCATTCAAGGGTTTTTTACTTTATTTGGACTATTTTCCACATTGTAGAATTAAACACTATGAAATAACACACATGGAATCATGTAGTAACAAAAAAAATGTTAAACAAATCAAAATATATTCGATATTTGAGATTCTTAGCAGCCACCCTTTGCCTTGATGACAGCTTTCCACACTCTTGGCATTCTCTCAACCAACTTCACTTCACTTTTCCAACCGTCTTGATGCAGTTTCTACATATGCTGAGCACTTGTTGGCTGCTTTTCCTTTACTCTGGGGTCCAACTCATCTCAAGCAATCTCAATTGGGTTGAGGTTGGCGATTTTGGAGGCCAGGTCATCTGAGGAAGCATTCCATCACTCTCCTTCTTGGTCAAATAGCCCTTACATAGCCTGGTAGCCATTGTCCTGTTGAAAAATAAATGATAGTCCCACTAAACGCAAACTAGATGGGATGGCGTATTGCTACAGAATGCTGTGGTAGCCATGCTGGTTAAGTGTGCCTTGAATTCTAAACAAATCACAGACAGTGCCACCAGCAAAGCACCATCAAACCACCTCCTCCATGATTCACTGTGGGAACCACACACATAATCCGTTCACCTACTCTGCATCTCACAAAGACACAGCGGTTGGAACCAAAAATCTCAAATTTGGACAGATTTCCACTGGTCTAATGTCCATTGCTCATGTTTCTTGGCACAAACAAGTCTCTTCTTATTATTGGTGTAATTTAGTAGTGGTTTCTTTGCAGCAATTCAACCATGAAGGTCTGATTCACACAGTCTCCTCTGAACAGTTGATGTTGAGATGTGTCTGCTACTTGAACTCTGTGAAGAATGTATTTATGCTGCAATTTCTGAGACTGGTAACTGTAATGAACTTATCTTCTGCGGCAAAGATAACTCTGGGTCTTCCTTTCCTGTAGCAGTCCTCATGAGGGCCAGTTTCATCATAGCGCTTGATAGTTTTTACAACTGCACTTGAAGAAGCTTTCAAAGTACTTGAAATGTTCTGTATTGACTGATCTTCATGTCTTACAGTAATGATGGACTGTTGTTTCTCTTTGCTTATTTGAGCTGTTCTTGCCATAATATGGACTTGGTCTTTTACCAAATTGGGCTATCTTCTGTATACCATCCCTACCTTGTCACAACACAACTGATTGGTTCAAACGCATTGAGAAGGAAAGAAATTCCACAAATGAACTTTTAACAAGGCACACCTGTTAATTGAAATGCATTCCAGGTGACTACCTCATGAAGCTGGTTGAGAGAATGCCAAGAGTGTGCAAATCTGTTAACCAGACAAATGGTGGCTACTTTGAAGAATCTTAAATATAACATCTATTTTGATTTGTTTCACACTTTTACTGGTTACTGGTTACTACATGATTCCATATGTGTTATTTCATAGTTTTGATGTCTTCACTATTATTCTACTGTGTAGAAGAAAAACCCCTGAATGAGTAGGTATGTCCAAACTTTTGACTGGTAATTGTATGTTGCTGGCTTTTGGGCAAAAAATATATTTGAAAAGTCCCAAAATAAACCTGTTGCCGGCCAAAATGACCGGGAGAAAAACATCCCATTACAATTGAATGCTTTTTTATTGATGGAATTACGTTTGACCATCATGCTTATCGGTCTATAGGTTAATTTGTATTTATTATGGATCCCTGCTGGCAGCTACTCTTCCTGGGGTCCAGAGAAATTAAGGCAGTTATACCAAAAAAAACATTATAATAGATTCACAACAGATTTCACAACATATTAAGTTTGTGCCCTCAGGCCCCCTCTGCTACTACATATCTACAATACAAAATCTATGTGCACGTGTGTATAGTGCGTATGTTATCGTGTGTTTGAATGCATGTGTCTGTGCCTATGTTTGTGTCCCCGCTATTCCATTAGGTGTATTTTTATCAGTGTTTTAAATCTAATTTTACTGCTTGCGTCAGTTACTTGATATGGAATAGAGTTCCATGTAGCCATGGCTCTATCTAGTACTGCGCACCTCCCAGAGTTTGTTCTGGACTTGGGGACTGTGAAGAGACCTCTGGTGGCATGTCTCGTGGGGTATGCATGGGTGTCCAAGCTGTGTGCCAATAGTTCAAACAGACAGCTCAATGCATTCAACATGTCAATACCTCTCCCAAATACAAGTAGTGATGAAGTCAATCTCTGCTCCACTTTGAGCCAGGAGAGATTTACATGCATATTATTAATGTTATCTCTTTGTGTACATCCAAGGACCAGCCTTGCTGCCCTGTTCTGAGCTATTTGCAATTTTCCTAAGTACCTCATTGTGACAGAACTAGGGCCTGTAGGACCTGCCTTGTTGATGGTGCTGTTTAGAATGCAGACTGGCTCTTTATTATGAACAGACTTCTCCCCATCTTAGCTGCTGTTGTATCAATATGTTTTGACCATAACAGTTTACAATCCAGGGATACTTCCAGGGTTACTCCAAGCAGTTTAGTCTCCCCTTGCTCAATTACTGTCACGTGTGCTCCCTTTCCGGCCTCTAGGTCACCAGGTTGCTTGTTATGGCGCACACCTGTCACCAGCATTACGTGCACCTGCACATCATCAGACTCACCTGGACTCCATCACTTCCCTGATTACCCTCCCTATATATGTCACTCCCTTTGGTTCCTTCCCCAGGTGTCATTGTTTCTATTCCTGTGTCAGTTCTGTGCGTTGCTCGTGTTTCTTATTTTTGTATTATGTTGTGTTTTATTTACTAAAACACTCACTCCCTGAACTTGCTTCCCGACTCTCAGCGCACATCGTTACAATTACCATGTTATTCATTGCAAGATTTAGTTTAGGTTTAGGGTTTCCTGAATTATTTGTCCAAAATACAATGCTTTTCGTTTTTTAAATATTTAGGACTAACTTATTCCTTGCCACCCATTTGGTCACTAACTGCAGATCTTTAAGTGTTTCAGTCATTTCAGTCACTATGGAAGCTGACGTGTGTTGTGTCATCGGCATATATAGACACACTGGCTTTACTCAAAGCTAGTGGCATGTCATTAGTAAAGATTGAAAAAAGTAAGGGGTCTAGACAGCTGCCCTGGGGAATTCCTGATTCTACCTGGATTTTGTTGGAGAGGCTTCCATTAAATAACACCCTCTGTGTTCGGTTAGACAGTTAACGCTTTATCCACAATATACAAAGGGGTGTAAAGCCATAACACATACGTTTTCCAGCAACAGACTATGCTCAATAATGTCAAAACCCACACTGAAGTCTAACAAAAACCGCCACAACAATCTTTTTATCATTGATTTCTCTTAGCCAATCATCAGTAATTTGTGTCAGTGCTTGTTGAATGTCCTTCCCTATAAGCGTGCTGAAAGTCTGTTTGTCAATTTGTGTACTGTAAATTAGCCTTAAATGTGGTCAAACACAATTTTTTCCAAAAGTTTACAAAGCATTTGTAACAGGCTGATTGGTCAGCTATTTGAGCCATTAAAGAGGGCTTTACTATTTTATTTATTTACACTTTATTTAACTAGGCAAGTCAATTAAGAACAAATTCTTATTTACAATGAGGGCCTACTATCCTTAGGTAGGGGTATAACTTTTGCTTCCCTCCAGGCCTTGAGGGATTACACTCTCTAGTAGGCTTAAATTGAATATATGGCAAATAGGTGTAGCAATATCGTCCACTATTATCCTCAGTAATTTTCCATCCAAGTTGTCAGACCCTTGTCATTTTTGACAGATAACTATCATTTTTTAACTTCTTACAGTTCTTGTCTTTCATAATTTGGTCAGATATACTCGGATGTGTAGTGTCAGCATTTGTTGCTGGCATGTCATGCCTAGGTTTGCTAGTCTTGCCATTTAAACAATAATTTAAATAGTTGGCAATATCAGTGGGTTTTGTGATGAATGAGCCATCTGATTCAATGGATGATAGAGCCGAGTTTGCCTTTTTGCCCCAAATTTCATTGAAGGTGCTCCAAAGCTTTTTACTATAATCTAATTTAACATTGTTTCATAGTGTAGTTTCTTCTGTTTTTCACTGATTTCAGTGATATGATTTTTTAATTTGCAGTACGTTTTCAAATCGGTTGTACAGCCAGACCTATTTGCCATTTATTTTGCCTCATCCCTCTCAACCATACAATTGCTCAATTCCTCATCAATCCACAGGGGTTTAACAGTTTACAGTAATTTTCTTAATGGGTGCGTGCTTATTAGTAACTGGAATAATCAATTTCATAAATGCATCAAGTGCAGCGTCTGGTTGCTTCTCATTACACACCACGGACCAACAAATATTTACATCAACAACATAGGAATCGCTACAAAACGTATTGTATGACACCCTATACACTATATTATGCCCAGCCTGTCCTCTTATACACTATATTATGCCCAGCCTGTCCTCTTATACACTATATTAGGCACAGCCTTTGGAACTGTGGTTTTCCTAGTTATGGCTACTATATTGTGATCACTACATCTGACGGATTTGGATACTGCTTTCAAGCTAATTTCTGCATCATTAGTAAAGATGTGAACAATGTTGATGATTTCATTCCTCTGCTGTTTGTAACTACCCTGGTAGGTTGACTGAGAACCTGAACCAGGATGCAGGCACTAGTTACAGTTTGAAGCTTTCTCTTGAGTGGGCAGCATGATGAAAGCCAGTCAATATTTAAATCACCCAGAAAATATTCCTCTATTTATATCACATACATTATCAAGCATTTCACACATGTTATCAACATACTGACTGTTAGCACTTGGGGGTCTACAGAGACTATATTGAGCCTATTTTGAGCCGGATTTCTCCTGCAGCTCCTCAGGTGGTTGATGCTGGAGTAAAACGTGCTTTTTTTAAGCCCATTCATTGCCCAACAATTTCAAATGCAATCGCCTGTTAAAAACTGTTTCTATGTGTGCTCAGGCACGCACTTCCTCAACATTATCATAACAGAGGAACCAGACACATGCTCATTGCTCACATGGAGCACTCCAAACAAAAGGCAAATGAACTAATTACAAATCTAGAAAATGATTGTTATGAAATCAAACCAAAATGCAGTGTGGTTATCTTGATACATCTTTAATAAAGATAATAACAAACAATACAAAAACGTGAAAAACCAAAACAGCCCTATCTGGTGCAAACAAACACAGAGACAGGAACAATCACCCACGAAACACTCAAAGAATATGGCTTCCTAAATATGGTTCCCAATCAGAGACAACGATAAACACCTGCCTCTGATTGAGAACCACTCCAGGCAACCATAGACTTTTCTAGACAACTATACTACACCACAATCCCATAACCTACAAAAAAAACCTAGACAAAACACACCACATAAAAAACCCATGTCACACCCTGGCCTGACCAAAATAATAAAGAAAACACAAAACACTAAGACCAGGGCGTGACAAGCAGCTTGTGAACTCTCCAAAAAACATTTCCACTCCAAGGATGAGAATGGTAAATGACTGTAATTGATACATGCATTAACATAAATTAATGTAACCAAATGATCAGGATAAACGGTACATTTACTACTGATGACATGTGTAATGGGGAATAGATTTTTTTTAAATCAAAGGGCAAACAATTCACAAAATGAAACAATGAATGCGCAAGAATTGGAGGGAGACAGCTGAGCCATTCTGGAGAGCGACTCGCCTATCGCCACACACCCCTCCCCCTCTTCTTGTCTCAACATTTTACATTACACTCAAGACACATTATCTTCACACATATTTTAAAGATGCTTTTCACTGATAGGCGAAACTCAATAATCAGCTATGCCTATTGTCACGCACGCTGCCCAAATAGTGGGCTTCCCAAATAGGCCTACGAGCTTGTGATTTGAAACAATCCACAGCAATTTTTTATAAGAAGCGATTGATCCTCTATTCTTCTGTGGCTAAGTAATGCTTTCTGGTGAAGTATTTTGAATGATTTTATTTATAGATACGATTCTGTGTATAGACAGGAGTAATTAAATAATTTTATCTCATTTATTTCCATTTACTTCCTTATTGGACCCACCGCTATGACATTTCTCTCCTGTTCTATTGGTTTTCATATTTCTTTTGTTGTCCAGAAGCCAAAGGAACAATCCCAGTCATATTACCTCTTTCTAAGTTTCTAACAGTGATTTTCATCTCTTTCACTTATGGAACCGCTATCAGGTGTGCTGTTTAGAATGGTGTTTTCCCAGGTGTTCTGTTTAGAATGGTATTTTACCAGGTGTTCTGTTTAGAATTGTATTTTCCCAGGTGTTCTGTTTAGAATGGTGTTTTCCCAGGTGTTCTGTTTAGAATGGTGTTTTCCCAGGTGTTCTGTTTAGAATGGTGTTTTCCCAGGTGTTCGGTTTAGAATGGTGTTTTCCCAGGTGTTCTGTTTAGAATGGTGTTTTCCCCAGGTGTTCTGTTTAGAATGGTGCATTCCTAGGTGTTCTGTTTAGAATGGTGTATTCCCAGGTATGCTGTTTAGAATGGTGTATTCCCAGGTGGTCTGTTTAGAATGGTGTATTCCCAGGTGGTCTGTTTAGAATGGTGTGTTCCCAGGTGGTCTGTTTAGAATGGTGTATTCCCAGGTGCGCAGTTTAGAATGGTATTTCCCAGGTGCGCTGTTTAGAATGGTATTTCCCAGGTGCGCTGTTTAGAATGGTATTTTCCCAGGTGCGCTGTTGCAAATGGTGTTTTCCCAGGTGCGCTGTTTAGAATGGTATTACCCAGGTGCTCTGTTTAGAATGGTATTTCCCAGATGTTCTGTTTAGAATGGTATTTCCCAGGTGCGCTGTTTAGAATGGTATTTCCCAGGTGGTCTGTTTAGAATGGTGTTTTCCCAGGTGTTCTGTTTAGAATGGTATATCCCAGGTGCAGTGTTTAGATTGGTGTTTTCCCGCGAATCGCCTTATGGCAAAAGTTTGAAAATGACCTTTTATTGGCTGCTTCATTACACGAGTTGTTGAGATGCATTTCCTTAACATCCTGTTAAGATGCATTACCATAATCTAAATGTGATCTCTGTCATTCTGAGCACCGTGGGTTATGCACCCAATGCATATGGGTCATGTATATTTTACAAATGGCCGGTAAATTAAAATCTTCCCGGACATGTTGTCCGGTGCCACATTTTCCTAACAGAAACCCTGGCACACCTATATGTGTGTGCGTGCATGTGCATGCATTATGTATTTGGGGGGCAGAATCAGTAAAGCATTAATAAATATGTTATACACTTACACACAGTTGAGTGATATGATTTCCTTTGTGTGGGGTCACACCCCTCTAGGACTACCCCTACACACACACTGATGGTGTCATCACTCAGGATCAGATGACAGGGTGTGGCTGACACAGTAAGTAGCATAATAGGGTAACTAACATGTGACGTGTGTCGTTCTTGGTGCCCAAAAAGGGCATTCTGGAATTAATTTGTGACACATAAAAACAAGACTTTATTCAGGTAGTTGAATGGACAGCAATACAATTTCTCCACCATCAAATTAAAAAACAAAGTATGGAATTCTGTCGTCAGGAGTTTCCCATCTTAATGTAATATCTTGGTGAAATGTCTGGTCATCTTCCCTATGAGTAGAGTTCTTACCTAACAATGTATGGCGCTTTGTGTACTTGGGAACATGATTCATTTAGCTAATCCATTATCAACTGTTATGTAACAGAACAGAATAGAACAGAACAGAACAATATAAAGGGCAGGTCATGGGTGGTTGGTTTTCACTTGGACGTGGGGGTGTGTTTGTTTGGAGGGATAGTAACTAAGCCCACTTACGCACACGTGGACCTCAAACCCTAACATTCCCCAAATTCCAAAGCACACACACACACACAGATGTCAGGGCATCTAGAGGAAGCCATTATGTGTGTATTAAGGATGGGTAGGTGTGTTATTGGGGGGGGTGGGGAATCCCCCAGTGACATCATAGCATGGTGGTAGGCTGTGCCAGTTGAGGATATGCCTACCTGCCTGTTCCTCTGAAGTAGAATGTGGGAGTCTGTATGTTCACCATTTCATAGCTTGATAAAGGACAGGATGCATTCCAGGAAAAAGTGTGTATTCTTCCATTTAATTAACCGTGTTTAACCAAACAGAAACCTGTGTTATTTGATCGCTGAAATAAGGACTTAGGCATTTGATCTCACTGGGGTTCTTGTTGTCTGTTCTTCTCTGTCTAGGAGGGCACGTCCAAATTTGCCACCCTGGAAATAAACCCCAAACGAGCCCAGAAGAGACAGCAGCAGCCACGAGACCTGGTAAGGACATTAAGATAGAAGGAATGCAACAAAGGAGGGGGAGATTGACTGGACAGAGAGAGAGAGAGAGAGATAAAGGACTAAAAAGATTGATGAGGAAGATAGAAAAAGGGAAATGGAGGATGACATGAAAAGCAGGGAGGGAGTGAAGAGAGAAATTAAATGACCTGGCAGACAGTGAGAGTCAGAGAGAAAAAGAGAGAGAGGGATATAGAGGTGAGGGAAAAGAGAGAAGACAGAGAGATGGAAAGAGAGAAAGACAGGGAAAGAGAGAAGGGAGAGAGATAGAGATATACAGTTGAATTCTGAAGTTTACATACACTTAGGTTGGAGTCATTAAAACTCGTTTTTCTACCACTCCACAAATTTCTTGTTAACAAACTATAGTTTTGGCAAGTCGGTTAGGACATCTACTCTGCAAGACACAAGTAATTTTTCCAACATTACAGACAGATTATTTAACTTATACTTCACTGTATCACAATTCCAGTGGGTCAGAAGTTTACATACACTAAGTTGACTGTGCCTTTAAACAGCTTGGAAAATTCCAGAAAATTATGTAATGGCTTTAGAAGCTTCTGATAGGCTAATTGACATCATTTGAGTCAATTGGACGTGTACCTGTGGATGTATTTCAAGGCCTACCTTCAAACTCAGTGCCTCTTTGCTTAACATCATTGGGAAAATCAAAAGAAATCAGCCAAGACCTCAGAAAAAAGATTGTAGACCACCACAAGTCTGGTTCATCCTTGGGAGCAATTTCCAAACGCCTGAAGGTACCACGTTCATCGGTAACAAACAATAGTACATACACCATGTATATACACCATGGGACCACGCAGCCATCATACCGCTCAGGAAGGAGACACGTTCTGTTTCCTGGAGATGAACATACTTTGGTGCAAATCAATCCCAGAACAACAGCATAGGACCTTGTGAAGATGCTGGAGGAGACAGGTACAAATGTATCTATATCCACAGTAAAACGAGTCCTATATCGACATAACCTGAAAGGCCGCTCAGCAAGGAAGTTACACTCAGCAAGGAAGTTACACCAGCTCTGTCAGGAGGAATGGACCAAAATTCACCCAACTTATTGTGGGAAGCTTGTGGAAGGCTACCCGAAACGTTTAACCCAAGTTAAACAATTAATAGGCAATGCTTCCAAATACTAATTGAGTGTATGTAAACTTCTGACCCACTGGGAATGTGATGAAAGAAATAAAAGCTTAAATAAATCATTCTCTCTACTATTATTCTGACATTTCACATTCTTAAAGTAAAGTGGTGATCCTAACTGACCTAATACAGGGAATTTTTACTTGGATTAAATGTCAGGAATTGTGAAAAACTGAATGTATTTGGCTAAGGTGTATGTCAACTTCCGACTTCAACTGCCTGTTTCAAGAGACAGATAGGGAGAGAGAGAAGGAGGTGCCAGATGTAATGAAAGCACTCCCATCTTGGCCCTATTGATAAGACTGGCGGGAGTAATTGGGTTTTGTCAATTAACGCTCCAGCGGGTAAGATCCATCGAACAGAAAACAAGCAGCCCCTCTCTCTGTCCTCACTGAACTCAGCTGACGCATTCACTTTAACACACACACACACACACACAACACACAGGTCTGCATAGTCATTCATAGAGTCACTGTCTTTGAAATTGGCCCACTTTGTAGCAAATGACTGTCATGGATGCATCTAATGTAGATCGCTTAGAGGAGCAGTATTTTTCTTTTCAAAATGAAGGGGTTCATAGTTATTTGCTCTCTCTCGGTGGTGGATAGAAGGGAGACACACCTTGTCACGCCCTGGCCTTAGTTATCTTTGTTTTCTTTATTATTTTGGTTAGGTCAGGGTGTGATATGGGGGATTTATGTGTTTGGGCTGGTCTAGGGGTTTTTGTATGTTTATGGGGCTGTTTCCTTTCTAGGTAGTTTGTATATCTATGGTTGCCTAGATTGGTTCTCAATTAGAGGCAGCTGTCTATCGTTGTCTCTGATTGGGAACCATATTTAGGCAGCTTATTCTGTGGGTACTTTGTGGGTGATTGTATCGTTGTCTCTGATTGGGAACCATATTTAGGCAGCTTATTCTGTGGGTACTTTGTGGGTGATTCTATCGTTGTCTCTGATTGGGAACCATATTTAGGCAGCTTATTCTGTGGGTACTTTGTGGGTGATTGTATCGTTGTCTCTGATTGGGAACCATATTTAGGCAGCTTATTCTGTGGGTACTTTGTGGGTGATTCTATCGTTGTCTCTGATTGGGAACCATATTTAGGCAGCTTATTCTGTTGGTACTTTGTGGGTGATTGTTTCCGTGTCTGTGTTTGTTTCGGTTTTCACATTTATTTGTATTTTGTATTTTGTAGTGTTCTCATTTGTCGTCTATATTAAAGATGTTGAACACTAACCACGCTGCATTTTGGTCCTCTCCTTCAGCGGAAGAAAACCATTACACACATCTAGTGGTTATTTATGGAATCATTCTTACTCGCAAAAGGCTCACAGCTCAATCTACAGTCGTGGCCAAAAGTTTTGAGAATGACACAAATATTAATTTCCACAAAGTTTGCTGCTTCAGTGTCTTTAGATATTTGTTACTGTGGAATACATATAATTACAAGCATTTCATAAAGTGCCAAAGGCTTTTATTGACAATTACTTGAAGTTGATGCGAAAATATTTGCAGTGTTGAGCCTTCTTTTTCAAGACCTCTGCAATCTGCCCTGACATGCTGTCAATTAACTTCTAAGCCACATCCTTACTGATGGCAGCCCATTCTTGCATAATCAGTGCTTGGAGTTTGTTAGAATTTGTGGGTTTTTGTTTGTCCAACCGCCTCTTGAGGATTGACCACAAGTTCTCAATGGGATTAAGGTCTGGGGAGTTTCCTGGCCATGGACCCAAAATATCGATGCGTTGTTCCCCAAGCCACTTAGCTATCACTTTTGGCATTGTTCCTCACCAAACTGTTCCTGGATGGTTGGGAGAAGTTGCTCTCTTAGGTTGTGTTGGTACCATTCTTTATTCATGGCTGTGTTCTTAGGAAAAATTTGGCTGAGAAGCAACCCCACACATGAATGGTCTCAGGATGCTTTACTGTTGGCATGACACAAGACTGATGGTAGCGCTCACCTTGTCTTCTCCGGACAAGCTTTTTTCCGAATGCCCCATACAATCAGAAAGGGCATTCATCAGAGAAAATGACTTTACCCCAGTCCTCAGCAGTCCAATCCCTGTACCTTTTGCAGAATATCAGTCTGTCCCTGATGTTTTTCCTGGAGAGAAGTGGCTTCTTTGCTGCCCTTCTTGACACCAGGCCATCCTCCAAATGTCTTCGCCTCCCTGTGCTTGCAGATGCACTCACACCTGCCTGCTGTCATTCCTGAGCAAGCTCTGTACTGGTGGTGCCCCGATGCCGCAGCTGAATCAACTTTAGGAAACGGTCCTGGCACTTGCTGAACTTTCTTGGGCGCCCTGAAGCCTTCTTCACAACAATTGAACCGCTCTCCTTGAAGTTCTTGATGATCCGATAAATGGTTGATTTAGGTGCAATCTTACTGACAGCAATATCCTTGCCTGTGAAGCTCTTTTTGTGCAAAGCAATGATGATGCCATGTGTTTCCTTGCAGGTAACCATGATTGACAGAGGAAGAACAATGATTCCAAGCACCACCCTCCTTTTGAAGCTTCCAGTCTGTTATTCAAACTCAATCAGCATGACAGAGTGATCTCCAGCCTTGTCCTCGTCAACACTCACACCTGTGTTAACGAGAGAATCACTGACATGATGTCAGCTGGTCATTTTGCATGTTAAGAGGGACTTTGCAATTAATTGCAATTTATCTGATCACTCTTCATAACATTCTGGAGTATATGCAAATTGCCATCATACAAACTGAGGCAGCAGACTTTGTGAAAATGTATATTTGTGCCTCTCAAAACTTTTTACCACGACTGTAGTAGTGATATGCAACATTACAGTTTCATTTGACTGGAATTACAGTGTAGTCATATGGTCAGTTGTGCAATTATTAAACTGGGAACAACTGGAGATAGTTCTTTAACCTAATCATTGTACGCAGAGGGAGATGAATAAATATTTTTATTTATTTTCATCTACATGTGTCCTCAGCGGGGGAAAAGTCTGTAATGCATTATTTCATCACTAGCAAAGTCATGCATACACACACACACACACACACACTAACCCCAGTCTCTGTCTGTCTGTGTGTGTGTATTTCAGAGTGTGATGCAGGGGACCATTCCCTACCTGGGTACTTTCCTGACAGACCTAGTCATGATGGATACTGCCATGAAGGACTACCTGGACGTGAGAGTCACACACACGCACTCATGAACACACACCTTCTTAAACAATTTATGTTCTAAAGAACATATTTTCTTGCTTACAGGGAGGGCTGATACATTTTGAGAAGAGGAGGAAGGTAAGGAATGCAACATGTATTTAATGTGTGATGATGATGAAGATGAACACTGCATACTTACCCTTATATTTCCTCTGGTCTTGTAGGAGTTTGAGGTGATTGCCCAGATCAAGCTTCTGCAGCTGGCCTGCAACAATTATAACTTCACCCGCAACAAGCGTTTCCGACAGTGGTTCTCCGGTGTGGACAAACTCACTGAGGCCGAGAGGTAAGAGAAGGAACAGACTATTCTGTTAGAAATACATTAAATAATATTTTCAGAAACACTAGAAATAGATTATGGTGGGTGTGACAAACAGTATGTATTAGAATGGAAGGGTGGGAGAGAGGAGGGACAGTGGAAGAGAGGGAAGGGGAGGACCAGACACTTGAAAAGACAGGAACACCACACATACTCTTCTTCGTGTGCTTTCCACAGTTACAGTCAGTCGTGTGAGATCGAGCCGCTGTCGGAGTCGGCCTCAAATACTCTGAAAAAGAAGAACACAGGAATCATCAAACGCTGGAGCGAGTGAGTAAAGAAGGAAATCCTCCCAAAATGATTGCAGAAAGTATTTCCGCTCAATGGGTGCAATATGGGTCCGATTCAGTCTTAGGAAATGTACATCTTTTAGACTTACCGTATTCATTCGTATAACGTGCTCTGCATGTGCTACCTTGCGTTCTCTGAATTGTTTTATTAAACAACTGAAAACCCTCACACTTGTTGGCCAAAATATTTTCTCGTGGAGTTTTCATACAGTAGGGTTTTCAGTATCTTAAGCCATCCCTTTAAATACACTGTACCTTTTTAGTTAGAATTTTGTCAACACAATTACTAGAATATATTGAGAGAACGGGTTCAGAATACAAGGGATCAATGAAAGAAAGCCATCTAAATATATGCATATTCGTCTCTGTTTCAACACCAAGTGGTAGATCTAACATTATTCTGATCTTGTAGATTAGTTAGGTTTAGTAAAGTATTTATGAATCATAGAAAACAGATTTGGAGAGCCTTTACGCACAAAAGAAAGATTAATTCTGAAAATTGCCACATTCATTTCTTCAACCGATTGTAATATTGGAAGATTAGTGTACAAAGAATTATAATAGGGAGAATAGTGTACAATAGTAGACTATACCCTCCTCTATTGCCTGCACTAACCATGGAACTGTGTGATGACACAGCCAAGTATTGTGCCATGCGTTGGGTTCAAACTGTTATGGCTTGGTCTGAGCTCCATATGGATTTAATTAGCCTGCATGTATTTACAGAGGAGGCAGATGAAGGTAAAGGAAATGTAATTAAATGATAATGTAGGCTATACCAACTGAAGGGAACTAACAGTACATTTGCAGTTGAATATGTGTGGTTATTAGGCCTAGTGACGTGCAATACTTATAGTGGCTAATATTTAACATGATAGAAATAGGGAAAAGAGTACGTCGGGGTAGCCTTTAATTAAGACATTCGAGAGTGCCCACTTTACTGTGGGAAAGTTGATATGTTGATATGATTCAGTTTGTTGCCATATGACTGGTTTCACATTTGTCTCCAGCAATCATAATAAGACAATATAGATCTAAAACAAGTGTAATTTATATTTACAATTCCCTTATCCAAAAGGATTACTCATTTAATTACCTCTAATCAATAGCTTTGTTGTAAATTACAGTGCAAGGAAAATTGTATTATTTCTATTGAAAAAATGAAGTAGGTGCTTTTCCCACCAGTATGTTCTCTCGACCTTATTCATGGTTCCATCACGCGTAAAGGTGGTGGCGTTATTAGGGAATTAGTCAAGGTCAGAATATGGTGTATCTGTAGACATACCTCTGCCACACCTTCAAGTTTCCAAGTTTTAATGTCACATGCACAAATACACTGAAATACCTTTCTTGGTAGTGTATCAAATACTAGTTCTCCTGCTGTATATGCTCCACTTTAGGCCCTCCTCCTTCTCTCCAATCCTTACATCTTATGGTTCGACAGGAAGAGGGAAATAGGGTGATAAACCATCATTTCTACCTTCAGGGGATCTGACCTGACCTCAACCCCTCCTTCGCCTAATCCACATATGTCCATCCGCTTCCCCTATAGCAATCCTGTGACTTTCTCCCGTTCACCCAACACGTTCCAAAGCCATCTGTCTCCTACAGATAACCATTAACTTCGGATATAAAAACCAGTCGCTTTCCTTTATATGCTATGCTTCTGAGTATTACAATGTTCCAAGTTTCACCCAGAATAACATAACATAAGTAAGTAACATAAGTAATAACATTAACATAAGTAAGTAAGCATTCTAGATACAGGAAATATATATTTTTAAGTCAGTTCCAATACCATATTTACAATGTGCAGGGATACTTGAGTGATGGAGGTAGATGAGTATAGCGGTAAGGGGACCGGATATAACCGGATATAAGATAAGCAGAGTAGAAGAAGCTTGTATGTGAGTGGGTTTGTGGGTGTGTAGAGTCAGTTTAAATGTGTGCGCATATTATGTGTAAGTGAGCAAATGATGGAGTGAGTGTTTGTGTGTGTGTTCATTTATTCCATCTCCACCTCAACCCAATGGCAGGTGAATAGCATGCTGTTCTCAAAGTGCATAAAAAGGGAATTACATTCCAATTACGCATGCTTAACTCGGGTCGGAATTCCCTTCTAATGATTTGCAGTCGATTTGTGTCAATGTTTCATTTATTTTACTCATTCTTCTTTCTCTTCCTCTTCCTCTCATTCTGCATTTGCTTTCCCATCTCTCCCTCCTCCCTCTCCCTCCCATTCCTTCACACCCTCTTTCAGTCGCCAGCCGGCCAGCTCGGAGCCAGGCTACTGCAGTGCGGGCAGCTCTCACTCCAAGTCCTTTGACCAGCTGCGCTACGCCCCCTGCTTGGGGGGCTCAAGTGGAGGTGGAAGGGGTGACGGAGCAGACTCCCTGAGCGTCACCTCAGCTGGCTCCAGCAGCTCCGACGTCGAGGAGATAAATATCAGCTTCATCTCCGACTCGCCTGACGCCCACGAGCGAAAGGTGAGAGAGATGTTTTATTTATCAATTTATACTGGAAGGTAAGTTAAGAATACACTCCTATTTACAATGAAGACATGTCAGCGGACAGTGTGCTATTGAATTCTGTCATTGTTGATGTCTGTAAGCAGGAAGTTGCTCCACTGTGTAAGATGTTGATGTCATATCATTGAGTCTACATTTTAAAGACCATGATACCAGTATGATCACTATAGCGGTACTACTGTCATAGCATATTATAACTCTTCCAGCCCACAAGAAACAGCCCATGTGAAGCCCACTGGTGACTGTAGCTCTTAATTCCTTTTCTGTAGACCTCCACACCTTCCGTAAAACATTCCAATTCCACGTTAGGGAAGTGCGGCCCCTTGCCTGACCTGGCACCCACGGTACTATTTACTACTTCCTGTACCATATTTCTGTTTCATCATCCCTGTAGCCATTTTTGGGGCGAGAATGGCGTGTGCATGTTGAGTAGTTTTGATTTATGCGTCTGCTCACGTTGATCATCACCGCACTTTGACCTGTTTGTTTTGACTGGTTTCATTTGTTGTGTCTTTAATTGGGGATGAAGAGTTCACCTTGTATCCATACTGCTCATAACAACTCAATAGAAGTAGCATTGTGGGTTTCACCCGGTCGCACATTCATCACTCCATATTTTTCATTGTGTTTTCTACATGCATGTCATGTTAATGGCATGTTCAAGTCATGCAAGCACTATCCCATTACTCATAATGTAAAACACCAGTTTCCAAACATGTGAAATGTACCTGTTTAAGATGCTTTCCTTTCCTTGATTGCATTTCAATAGTCCCCCTTCTCTCTTGGTCTCTCTCCAGTTCTGGGAGTCCACTTCTCTGTCCTCCTTGGACGCCTCTGGTGTGGGATCTGGCTCGGGCTCCAGCAGCGCCTCCTCCTCCTCCATGTCCTCCACGCCCGTGGTAGGGGCCGGCTCCCGCTCGCACAAGCGCTCCGTGTCGGGTGTGTCCAACTACTCGTCGCTGTCACTGCCCCTCTACAACCAGCAGGTGGACGATTGCTGCATCATCCGGGTCAGCCTGGACGTGGACAACGGCAACATGTACAAGAGCATCTTGGTGAGCTGCTGCGTTCGTGATGATTATGGTAGATTAGAAAGAGAAATTCCCTACCAATGTGTTTGGTGGTTGTGGCGTCTGGTTGAGCCAATCCCAATGTCTTAATGTGGTCGTAATGTGATCTCCAGGTGACCAGTCAGGACAAGACGCCTGCGGTGATCAGGAAGGCCATGGTAAAACACAACCTGGACCGGGAGAGAGCGGAGGACTACGAACTGCTGCAGAAGATCTCTGAGGAGAAAGGTCAGTCAGCTGTCTGTCATGCTCACCTCAAGACTGGAATCTGAAAGATACAAACCTCAGAGTTGATGCATTTTGAACTACATTCTAAAGTTAAACATTTCTGTGTTCCTAACCCATTTCCAATTTGTTCCTATCTCTGGTCCTACTGTACTTTTTTTGAAATATCTGTACACTATAAGCCTTGTCTAACTATCTCTCCGTCCATCTTTTCAACCATATTTTAACATTCCATTTTGTCTGTTGGTTCAATGTGTCTTTTAACCATACCTGTGTTTCTTTTGCATCCCCTTCCCTCCACAGAGCTGAAGATTCCAGACAATGCCAACGTTTTCTATGCCATGAACTCCTCGGCCAACTATGACTTTGTCCTGAAGAAACGTGGCTTCCCCAAGGTGGGCCGGACCAAGCATGTGGCCAGCTCCACACTGCCGCGCATGAAGCAGAACGGCCTGAAAATCGGCAAGGGCATCTTCTGAGGGGCTGCACCATGTCCTCGCCCGCCTCCAGCTTCCTGCTGGGCTCTCTGGGTGCCACCTTTTAGTACCACCCTTGATGTGCCATGGTAGAGGGGCCAGCCGCCAGCTCGGTCTTGTGTTCGGCGTCTGAGCGTCAAAGCCTCAGAGGACTAATACAGCTGAGTGGGATGGAAAGCCCTATAGGCCAACTTGCACAAATCACTTCCTGTTAGCTTCAGCTCTCTGTGGACGTCCTAATTGATAGTGAGCACTCAAGAAGGAAAACTGAGGGGAAATGGTAACTGTATTTTATCCAGGTGCGTCTGAAAATTCCTTCCCTCTAAAGGAGTTACACTCCCTGTCATTTCTACAGAACCCTCCCTCAGCCGATGCAGCGTGTGTGTGTGTGTGTGTGTGTGTGTGTGTGTGTGTGTGTATGTAAAGTATTCAAGCACTCAGAGAAAGAGCGAGAGAGAGATGGACAGAGATGGAAACATGAATGTTGTATTGTGAAATGAACCGTGGTCTTTAAATGTCTAGTCTTTTTGTTCTATGTAGTGTAAAGAAAAAAAGAAGAATGAAAAGGACTGTTCTGGTCTGCTCCCTCCTTTATTTCTCTCTTTCATTAAGGCCTGTTTTCCTTGTGTACCAGGGTAGGGGTCAGTTAATTCAGGAGATAAATGAAAGAGAGGAAAATAAATAACTCTAATTAAAACATACTGGTCCACTCCGCGTGTGCCAAAGAGCAGAGAAGAGTGGACTATGAGATATGATCATAGACCGTTTTTGGGAGCATAGAGATTGCCGTGGGGGAGTGAGTTTGCTTGCTGTTGAGAGATTCCTTGCACAGATGTGTGATTCTTTGTCTATGACTCTGGTAGAAGATAATCTGATATGACGGGTCCTTGGTTTGTAGTACCCCATGTCTATCCATTTCTTACAGTATTGCAGCACTTATGATCAAACCTAACATCCCTAATTATCAGCAGCCAGGTCAGTGGTATTGTGGATTACAGTGTTAAAGCCTGTGTTCATGCTCAAATGGATTTCTGAAATTATTGACTTTTTGACTGTGACCGTGTCACACTGTGTCCTGTGCATGACAGTAAACATTCTAAAAGGGACACAGGATTGGGTCTCTATCAGAGGGCAGGCAATATGTAGGCTGGCTATACTTTACTTCTATAGCCTTTTTACATATTGTGCCAACCTGAACCATAGTGTGCTGGCTGGCTCTGATATTTTATTTTAACATGGTCCTTTCCAGCACAGTTCCAGCAACCATGGTTGATGCATAACTAGGCCAGCGCAGTACAGCTTGGCTCAGCTCAGTACAGTAGTGTAAAAAGGGTATGTTTTCAGGTGCTATAATGATAGTTTTTCATATGTCAATTATCATAAGGATGGGTGGTCATAGGGGAGTGGCTATATGGACACTCCTGGTGCCCAAATTGCTGACGTTTTTTGTGCAGTGAGAGTCGAGTGGTGACGAACGGATTCAGTTCAGTCATTTCAGATAGTCTTCCTGATGTGCCGTTCCCAGCAAGCTAGTTTAATGCTTGTGGCTAAAAACTTGTCGGTCGAAGTTGGGACTTGGGAGTGTTCAGAATCCTTTAGTTTTTGTCTAATTAATAATTGTACAAAATGTAACGTTAGAGGTGTATGTCATAGTAGTCGATTTTCGGTGAAAATCACTATTGACTACACTATCTACTTCCCTTACTGCGTCAAGCGGGAGAGAAGCACAGGGCGCCCTGTGTTGCGTTGGCTTGATGTGCAAACTCTCCCCATTGAGCAGTGTAGCATTACGGTGACATCCATCTAGATTACTACCAACATTAAGTTATTTTTCATGTAGGCTGCTATCCTACTCAAAATAAAATCAAGTGGGATGGAACAGCAGACTGGCTCATGGTCAGATCAGGCAGAGGTCAATAATCCAGAGTAGAGTGTAAAGCACCGGAACAGCAGACTGGCTCATGGTCAGGTCAGGCAGAGGTCAATAATCCAGAGTAGAGTGTAAAGCACCGGAACAGCAGACTGGCTCATGGTCAGGTCAGGCAGAGGTCAATAATCCAGAGTAGAGTGTAAGGCACCGGAACAGCAGACTGGCTCATGGTCAGGTCAGGCAGAGGTCAATAATCCAGAGTAGAGTGTAAGGCACCGGAACAGCAGGCGGTCGCATGGTCAGGTCAGGCAGAGGTCGGTAATCTAGAGTAGAGTGTAAGGCACCAGAACAGCAGACGGGCTCATGGTCAGGTCAGGCAGAGGTCGGTAATCCAGAGTAGAGTGTAAGGCACCGGAACAGCAGACGGGCTCATGGTCTGGTCAGGCAGAGGTCGGTAATCCAGAGTAGAGGCAACGGTACAGGGCAGGCAGGCAGGCTCAGGGCAGGCAGGCAGGCTCAGGGCAGGCAGGCAGGCTCAGGGCAGGCAGAAAAGGTCAAAACTGTGAAACTACAAAACAGGGACTATAGCGAAGACAGTAGCAAGGGAAACGGCTGGTAAGTTTGAACGAACAAAACGAACTGGCACAGACAGACAGAAAACACAGGTATAAGTACCCAGGGGATAATGGGGAGGATGGTCGACACCTGGAGGGGGGAGGAGACAATCACAAGGACAGGTGAAACAGATCAGGGCATGACAATGTCATCCATTTGAGCTCCGGTGTGTCCGTATAGCCTCTCTCTAGTCATATTATGTAAGTACTGCGTTATGAATGCATTCAACTGTGCTGGTTGGTGACAGTGATGGTTGCTGTATGTTTGTGAATATTGGGGTCCGGGAGTCTACTGCCCTTATGTCATTCGTTGGACTTCATATCGGTGGTGTTGATGGAAGTTGCCCCTAAGCCCTGTTTCAAGGTCAGTTTATATTCCTACGTCCTATGACCAAGGTTAGGATTGAGGTTGGGAACGCTAAACCTAGATCTGTGGTTAAAGACAACTTCTGTAATGCGTCAATGAATGAGGGATGGCTCCTTTGTGCACATCTCAAACTTGTGTGTAAGTTCCCAGTTAATGTGTGGGTGTAAGTGAGAGTTCATCCCGGAATGTGTGCTTATTGTTTCTCTTTTTTTTTGCGAATGTGTGCCTCCCCAGGTGCCCAAAATATCTATATATCAGGGGGGGCTCTGTCATAAAGATGTCAACATTTCAGGTTTCACAAATGTTAGTCTGTGTATGTGTGTGTGTGAAAGAGACTCTCTTCTGTGTCTGCATTGTCGTTGGTAAAAGTAATGGCCAACGACTGCACCGATCAAACTAAGTTAGTCCCTCTCAGAAACACTGCCTGATCAGGAATATGTCCTCATGCCTCACCCTCACAATGATCCTCCTTAAAACCTTTGTGCCATCGCTCTCCATCACTGTCAAAGACTCAGAACTCTAACGACCTCCGACCTGTTCAATGTTTTTTCTATGTTCCTTTTGTATTTTTGGTATTATAAAAGACTCAATGTCCTTTGTACTTTAGATTTTTTTGTGTGTGTTTGCTTTATTTATTAACTTGTAAATACTTTTGTAGCATTTTACATTTTGTTTCTTTTCCCATGCAATTACAAATTAATATGTAAATATATATGCGATGGTTATACCACTGTATTTGCAGGTCCACTTGTCTCCATATCCCTTTGACTTTGGTTGCTTTACATCAATCCTGTCTTTTGTATAATGGTCAGTTTTGATATTGCTTTCCCCCTTATTGCGCTGTTTGTAATGGAGAAAAACCCACCTAATAAACACTTACCATGTGTCAAATCATCTGCATTTGTCTCTGCTGTACTACACTGTATATAAGAATACCCCACTGAAAAACACTTTAATGGGTATACATACGCAGTCATAACACCATGGAGAGTTGCAGTATGGTTCATAAAATCTTTATTTTTATTTAATCTTTATAAAATCTTTTTATTAACATCCATGGAGTGACGTTTTCAAAATAAGTTGCTTTCAATACAGTGGAACAAAATAGTAAAAAAACTGGGATATCAAAAGATGTGAAATATAATTAAATTCTACATCAAATCAAATGCTCTGTGTACAGATACGATACATCAGTTCCTGTTGAACACATTAGCAGTGACTAGTGTTGCTCAGAAACTCACTGCTCTTTGTTAGAGCTCCATTCAATCACTATCGCAGAAGATCTGTGGTATAGTGCAATTGAAATGTAGAGGTAAATTACGATTGAGCGTTTACCGTGAATGCTGTCACGCGATCCCTAAAACATTGCCTTTAAATGTAAATTGTGATACAGATTGAATCAAGCTGGCGGGTTGGTATTCTGGCGACATCGTACGCCAGAATGGAAGAGCAGGAGCAGACATGACACCCTCTCCCCACACAAGGCACATAGGCTATTCCCTCTGAGTTGGGCTCCTTTTAAATACAACACACCTGTTGTAAAGTCCTGTTTTTTTCTCTGCTATCTCTTGTTTCATTGGATGACCATTGTGATGTGGTAATATGTTTTTTTTATGTGCACCTATTGCACTTGATGAAATAAAGCTTTTCCACATACAGGACACATATACAATCAGTTGCCAGTTTATTAGGTCCATCTATTACCGGGTCGGAACCCCCTGTAGCCATGAAGGGATGCATCAGGTCAGCAACAATGTTCAGGTACACTGTGGCGTTCAAAACATTCGCCACACCATTACACCACCACCACCAGCCTGTACCGTCGACACCAGATAGGATGGGGCCATGAAGTCATGTCGCTTACGCCAAATCCTGATTCCGTCGTCAGCATGACGCAACATGAACCGGGATTCGTCAGACCAGGCAATGTTTCTCCACTCCTCAATAATTGTGTTCTGCTGTTGGTGATCGTGTGCCCACTGGAGCCACTTCTTGTTTTTAGTTAACAGGAGTGGAACCCGGTGTGGTCATTCTCAAATTCCATTCTACACATCATTGTTGTACTGAACCGTTATTTGCCTATTTGTGGCCCGTCTCTTAGCTTGACTGATTCTTGCCATTCTCCTTCGACCTCCCTCATCAACGAGCTGTTTTCGCCCACAGGACCGCCGCTGACTGAGGTTCTTTGTTTGTGGCACCACTCTCGGTAAACCTTAGACACGGTCATGCATGAAAAGCCCAGGAGGCTGGCCGTTTCGGAGATACGGGAACCGGCGCGCCTGGCACCAACAATCATACAACACTCAAAGTGGTTTAGGTCACTCGTTTTCCCCATTTTAACGTTCAATCAAACAGCAACTGAATGTCTCAATACCTGTCTGCCTTTACATAGCATGCCATGGCCACATGACTCAATGTCTGTAGGAGCGAACCATTTTTGTGAACGGGGAGGTGTACCTAACAAATTGGCTACTGAGTGTATGATCTCTCCCCTGTATGAATCCTCATGTAAATTGTCAGAGAAATGTGAGCGGTGAAACACAAACTGCAATTAAGGGATTTCTCCAGTGTCAATTTCTCTCCTGTGTGTCTCGTCATGTGCACTTTCATATCTGTGCCAAAGCGGAAACATTTACCACAAAAACTACTAATATGTAGTATGAAGTTTCTCACATGTGTGAATCCTTATATGCAACATGTTTGCTTTCTGAATGAATCCTTTGCCACAAAAGTGATACGATTTCTCCCTTGTGTGGCTCCTGATGTAAACTTTCAGATTAGAGCTATTGCTGAAACCTTTGCCACAATAAGGACATTGATAGGTTTTCTCCCCTGAGTGGCTCTAATGTGTTGGATCATATTAAAGCTGTTGCTGAAACAATTCCCAAAATTTGGCCATTTTAATAATTTCTCCCCGTTGTGAATTCCCATGTGCATTATTAACTTAGTACTCATAGTGAAGTACAATGAGTCACTTTCACTATGCATTTTCATGTGACTAACTAAAGAAATCATGGAGATGAAATGCTTTCCACACACCTTACACCTATGAAGAGGCGGAGCAGCAGGACTTTGACTTACACAACTAGGTGATTTCAAATGGGACAACTCCATGTATTTCCTACCCCTAATACCACTGATGCAGGACCTTTGACTAAATTAGAAACGTGTAATATCTGAAGACGTAGCTAGCTAGACTCTCTTACCCGGATGGACTCTTCTCCCTCTCTGTCACGGATGCATATTTGCCATGCTTGCTCTGTGTGTTCTCTTTTTGACTCTGTCTGCATATTTGCAATCAAACGCCAGAAATGTCTCCATCTCCTTAGCTACCATACTCTAATTCCACTGATTTCAAAACTCTCCAGAAAGCAGAGAGCAACACTTAAGCAGTCCTACTACGTGATATCTTTCAAAAAAGTCACGTTAGAAAGGATTACCTACACATAAACAGAAGCGTGCTACATGTCAGACAGGTGCCTTAGACCGCTGCACCACTCGGGAGGCCCGGCGATATGATTAGACTGTAGTTTAAATATGTAAACTACAGTCTATAAATAAATATAGATAATGGAAAGAAGTGGAGGGCGTCCAACCAATGTGAGTCAAAGTGCAATCAAAAAAGGTTATCATCATTGAGAAGGAAAAGGCACATAGGTTAGGCTACTTTGGTGAGAGAGCGTTGAGCCTTTCAATTTTCAATAAGTATTGATTACCCATTTATTTGTCTCTGTCTGCAAATCGTCCTCATAAAAGGTAGGCTATATCGTATAGGCCTATGCAGAACGTAACAAGTGTCATCCTTGCTGCTTTAAGTTCATTAGCCATACCTATGAGATCAGGTGTGCGTATGGTCTCTATTAAATAGAGTAGGCTATAGCCTAGGCATTGGTGGAGAAGCATGGGGCAGTTATCTTTCCAATGAAATGTACTTCCTAAATAGGCTATACTTTACTACATTGTCTAGAAATATTGATCAGACATATTTCTCTGTCTGAAAATCTTCCCACTCCTAAAAAGGTTAGGCTATAAAAATAGCTTAAGAGAAAGTGCAAGTCAACTCTGCTCTCTTCAAACTACATCTAGCATATTGGCTGCTATAGCCCAGTAATACAATATAATGGCCATGTGAGAATCTCTGGTAATTTAACCTATTTCTTAAATAATTTTTTTGCATTTAATATTGACTACATGGTGCAAAATTGCTGGAACCATGTTTGGCAAGTGAGTTGCGTCACATACGCCTAAAATAACATTGCGGGACTGAGGTTGGGTTTAGGAGCAGTTCTCGTGGTAGCGGGTGGGAGTCGGACCATACTGTAAGCCAGTGGGTAAGGGTGGGAGCGGGATGAAGAAATCGGTGCACCATGACAGTGAAGCCTGTAAAGTTAGAGCTGTTTAATACTGTGCCCTTGTGAGAAGTAGGGAATTAGCTAGGGACACTAACAGATCAATAACGTTACATTGCCATACTGACTAATAAAAAGCCAAGTTCATTTGATCTTGAAACAGAACAAAACAAAGGCTTAAACCATTTCCATCAAACAACAGCTGTTATTATATTATTAACAACAGCCACCTCATATCGCTATTCGACAGCTCATATCGCTATCTGCTCTGGTATCAAGAATGTTCCACCACCCAAAGGACATCCAGGCAAATTGACACAACTGTGGAAAGCATTGGAGTCAACATGGGCCACATTTACTGTGGAACGCTTTCGACACCTTGTAGTCCATGCCCCGAAGAGGCTGTTCTGAGGGAAAAAGGGGGTGCAACTCAATATTAGGATGGTGTTCCTAGAAGTGGTAGACCACAAAAGGTCACAAAACGTGACCGCCATGTGCTGAAGCAAGTAAAAATCGATTCTGTGCTTCCAACTTTGTGGCAACAGTTGGGGGAAGATCCTGTTGCAGCATGACTATGCCCCCATGCACAAAGCGAGGTCCAAACAGAAATCGTTTGTCGAGATCGGTGTGGAAGAACTTAACTGGCCTGCACAGCGCCCTGACCTCAACCCCATCGAACACCTTTGGGAAGAATTGGAACGCCGACTGTGAGCCAGGCTTAATCGCCCAGCATCAGTGCCCGACCTCACTAATTCTCTTGTGGCTGAAGTCCCCGCAGCAATGTTCCAACATCTAGTGGAAAGCCTTCCCAGAAGAGGCAATTATAGCAGCAAAGGGGGGACCAACTCCATATTAATGCCTATGATTTTGGAATGAGACGAGCAGGTGTCCACATACTTTTGGTCATATAGAGTAGCTACTGGACTATGGGGCAGACAGTCCTTGATTCATATCGCTATCTGAGCAGAAAGGCCAGGTGCATCATTGCACATGAAAGGACAGTGAAGACCGACACTAAATAATATCCCCTATTGATCTTGTTTAGGGACAATGCAAGTATCCTACCCAGACTAGCCTACAACACCACAATGCAATGAATAATTGCATTCATGTTTTCAAGTGAGTACACCATTCTACTCTAGGCTGCAATGAAAATGTCATTTGAATAATGTCCTGTGATTTGAATGTAAACTAGTGTTTATTCTCGGTGCTGAGCTGGTATTCTAACTGACATGTAACGTTAGTTAATGTTTCATCCCCTCTCGACTGAGGTGAATGAATAAGCTACGCTAGTGAGAAGCTACCACAGCCAGGGCAGCTCTAGCCTCTAGCTATCTGCTGCCCATCAGCTATTCCTATTTTTCTTGTTGATTTACATAAAAATGTATGCAGCTTTGAATGTTTTTATGTGTGGTATTTTTGGGTAGGGAAAAAAATATACACTACCCTCCCCTGTGCAAAAAAACCCAAACAAAACAACCCTTCACAAAGCACACAACCCTCCACTATTTTGGACCACCCCTCCCCCCAGTAAATTGCGATTCTGTCTGTCACACCCTGGTCTGTTTCACCTGTCTTTGTGATTGTCTCCACCCCCCTCCAGGTGTTGACCATCTCCCCATTATCCCCTGTGTTCTCTGTTTGTTGCCAATTCGTTTTGTTTCGTCAACCCTACCAGCGGTTTTCTCGCTGTTCCTGTATCTCAATTGTGCCTGTTTTCTAGTTTTCCCGGTTTTGAACTTTTCTGCCTGCATGGACCTTCAGCCTGCCTGCCGTCCCGTACCTTTGCCCCACCTATCTGGATTACTGACCTCTGCCTATCCTGACCCTGAGCCTGCCTGCCGTCCTGTACCTTTGCCCCACCTATCTAGATTACTGACCTCTGCCTATCCTGACCCTGAGCCTGCCTGCCGTCCTGTACCTTTGCCTCACCTATCTAGATTATTGACCCCTGCCTGCCCTTGACCTGTCTTTGACTGCTGCTGTTAGATTAACCTTTCCAGCGCAGGGGTTCTGCTAGCGGAACAACATTCCGCTGAAAAGGCAGCGCGCAAAAATCTAAAATATTTTTGGGAAATATGTAACTTTCACACATTAACAAGTCCAATACAGCAAATGAGAGATAAACATATTTCAAAAATGCTTTACAGCTAAAGCACAACATCTGATTATGTTAGATCACTGCCAAGTCGAAAAAACACACAGACATTTTTCCAGCCAAAGATAGGAGTCACAAAAAGCAGAAATATAGATTAAATGAATGTTGACATCATGTTACACAATGAATGGACATACATGTATGTTTTGTTCGATAATGTGCATATTTATATCCAAAAATCTCAGTTTACATTGGCGCCTTACGTGCAGTAATGTTTTGATTCCAAAACATCCGGTGATTTTGCAGAAATACTCATAATAAACATTGATAAAAGTTACTAGTGTTATTCACAGAATTAAAGATAGACTTCTCCTTAAACAGCTGTGTCAGATTTTTTTTAAACTTTACGGAAAAAGCATAATCTGAAAACGGCACTCCAAACCCAAAACAGCCAGAGGAATATCCGCCATTTTGGAATCAACAAAGTTAGAAACAACACCATAAATATTCACTTACCATTGATGATCTTCATCAGAAGGCACTCCCAGGAATCCCAGTTTCGACAATAAATTACTGATTTATTCCATAAAGTTCCATCATTTATGTCCAAATAGCCATTTGTTGTTAGCGTGTTCAGCCCAGTAATCCATCTTCATGAAACCATATTGTAACGAGTACGCTGAGAGTCGGGAAGCAGGTTCAGGGAGTGAGTGTTTTAATCAACAAAAGAAACAATGAACACAAAACACAAACAATGCCTGACATGAAACAGGAACAATGACGACTGGGGAAGAAACCCAAGGGGGTCACATATAAAAGGTAGATAATCAAGGAGGTGATGGAGTCCAGGTGAGTGTCATGGGGCGCAGGTGTGCGAGACAATGGTGACAGGTGTGCGGGATAATCAGCAGCCTGATGACCTAGAGGCTGGAGAGGGAGTATAGGTGACACATATATTCTGAGGCTGCATTTATTGTAGCTGGGGATTTTAACAAAGCAAATTTGAGAACAAGTCTACCTAAATTCTATCAGCACATTGACTGTCGCACTCGCGCTGGAAAACACTGGATCACTGCTACTCTAACTTCTGCAATGCCTACAAGGCCCTCCCCCGCACTCCTTTCAGCAAATCTGACCACGACTACATTTTGCTCCTCCCTTCCTATAGGCAGAAACTCAAACAGGAATTGGAATCCACGCTTCAAGATTGTTTTGATCATGCGGACTGGGACATGTTCTGGGTAGAAAAGAGAATAATATCAACGTGTACGCTGATTTGGTGAGTGAGTTTATAAGGAAGTGTATAGGAGATGTTGTAACCACTGTGACTAAAACCTACTCTAACCAGAAACCGTGGATAGATGGCGGCATTCACGCAAAACTGAAACCGCGAACCACCGCATTTAACCATGGAAAGGTGACTGGGAATATGGCTGAATATAAACAGTGTAGTTATTCCCTCCACAAGGCAATCTAACAAGGAAAATGTCAGTATAGAGACAAAGTGGAGTCGCAATTCAACAACTCAGACATGAGGTGTATGTGGCTGGGTCTACAGTCAATCACGGACTACAAAAGGAAAACCAGCCGCGTCATGGATACCGACGTCTTGCTTTCAGACAAACTAAACACCTTCTTTGCCTGCTTTGAGGATAATACACAGATGCGGCCTGCTACCAAGGACTGTGGGCTCTACTTCTCTGTGGCCGACCAGTTGGCTGGTGTGTTTACGGACATATTCAATCTCTCCCTATCCCAGTCTGCAGTCCCCACATGCTTCAAGATGGCCACCATTGTTCCTGTATCCAAGAATGCAAAGGTAACTGAACTAAATGACTATTGCCCTGTAACACTTCTGTCATCATGAAGTGCATTGAGAGACTAGTCAAGGATCATATCACCTCCACCTTACCTGTCACCCTAGAGACCTACTTCAATTTTCTCACCCCCCCAATAGGTCCACAGACGATGCAATCTCCATCACATTGCACACTGCCATACCCCACCTGGACAAGCGGAATACCTATGTAAGAATGCTTTTCATTGACTAGAGCTCAGCATTCAACATCATAGTACCCTCCAAGCTCATCATTAAGCTTGAGGCCCTGGGTGTCAACCCCACCCTGTGCAACCCCGCCCTGGACTTCCTGACGGGCTGCCCCCAGGTGGTGAAGGTAGGAAACAACATCTCCGCTTCGCTGATCCTCAATACTGGGGCCCCACAAGGGTGTGTGTTCAGCCCCCTCCTGTACTCCCTGTTAACCTATGACTGCGTGGCCATGCATGCCTCCAACTCAATCATCAAGTTTGCGGACGACACAACAGCAGTAGGCTTGATTACCAACAACGACGACACAGCCTACAGGGAGGAGGTGAGGGCTCTTGGAGTGTGGTGTCAGGAAAACAACCTCTCACTCTCACGTGTCCTATTTATTACCAATATTCCTAAGCATCACGAAACTTGTATTCGATCAAATGAGCCACTTGTTGAAAATAGGCAATACATTTTTTTATTAACCACCAAATTCGATAGTCTCTCATTGACCTCTGTACAAAAACTCCTTGCTTGGTGAGCAAAAATAAATAAATGAAAAACACCACCTGCTAGAGCCCAGTTACGGGCCCAGTTACGTAGGGTTTTGACCAGAGGCGGCGCCTCAGCTTGACAATATTTCACACCAACGCAGGGTTCTCGCCACTCACCTTCCAACAAACCTCCACACATTTCTCTGCGTGCCCTCCTTAAAAATGAATGTGCCCTCCTTAAAAATGAACTTCTGCTGAATTCGTTGTTGGTGAAAACTTACTGTTAAGTACATTGAAAGTCAATATATATAAAAAATTAAATTAAAAAAAGAGTTCTTAACAGGGTGTGTGTTTTTTTTATACCCTCGCAGGTATAAATTGTGGCTCACTTGTGGGTGTGCCATATAGCAGAACGTTAAATTGTGCTTCAAGAATGAATTATAGCAAGTTTGTATGAATGTCTGGTTATTAAATGGATAAATTGTTTAATCCATTCTCCATTTCATGAATTTATTTACAGGTAAATAGTAATATGCTCTAAACCTTTCTGTGACAAACAATCTGTGCTGCCCTGTTTCCAAATGTCCACATGGCTGGTAGAAGCTATTCAAGTACTGTAAGTAAATACATTTCAAATATATTATTAGCTAACTAGCTAAAGTGCAGGCTAACTCAAATGTGCTGCTAACATAGCTAGCTACCCATCTAGCCAACTTTACATACTGCATGGCTATCTAGATAATTAAATATCACCAGCTACCTAACTTCATATTAGCTAGCTATCTTGATGTATTTATGATTGTAAAAAACTAACTCCAAATGCATTTGTAGGTAGCTAGCTAACAGCCATGGAGGAGGGTGAAAGGATAGCAGCCCCAACTCTCAAAGTGAGAGAGTAGGCTATTCTGGATTGGGCAGGTACTTTTGTGTAGTTCCAGTCCCTAGAAGTGATGACAGAGATAATAGTAACATAATATTCAGTGCTGTCTAATTTGTGTATAATTAGGTATTTTTCGTGTGATGTTGTCTGTCCTTAGATACTGAGAGCTGTGAAAGCCTGTCTGCAGATGAAGAGGTACCAATGAAGTCCTGGAAACTCAAAGGCGTGCACATTTTTGTTTTTGCCTTAGCACTACACAGCTCACTCAAATGATCAACTCATCATCAACATTCAAGTGGTATTTATGTATTCATTTGTGATGCTATCCTTGATATGATCCTGCTGTTGTCACATGCATCTATATATCCAATGTTAGCATGATTTGTTATAAGATAAATAATACATTAGTAATTCACAATGAGCTGGTGATGTAAAAGTCTAATAATGACATTTTCCATATTCCTGCAGATACCTTGCAGGAGATTGGAGATTCCTTCAAAACGATTGCCTACAGTTACAAGGTTGGGTGACCAGGGCCATCTGGGACTGCCTCCTCGAGGAATTCAGGCATGTGAAGGCTACCTGTGTCCTCCATAACTTCATGAGGATGGACATGAGGACCAGGAGGGGATCTGCAGCTCGCCACCGTGTGTCATAGGAGAGATCTGCTGCTCTGCAGGATGTTTCAAACGTACAAAATTCAAACGTACAAAATTACATTTGCAGTAAATGCTTAATCTATTTAGATTCTTTACACCCACTGTTTCACAAGACAACAGCCTAGTTTACTAGTTCTCAGGAGTCCCTAAAACAACACGGATTACATCCGATGAGCGTCATACTCATGTCACCATTCCCATAAAGATAGCTATCTTACTAGTGGTGGCTATCGAATCGTACTACACCGGCTCCGACGCTCGTCGGATGTGTCAGGGCTTGCAAACTATTACAGACTACAAAGGGAAGCACAGCCGAGAGCTGCCCAGTGACACGAGCCTACCAGACGAGCTAAATAACTTCTATGCTCTCTTGGAGGCAAGTAACACTTAAACATGCATGAGAGCATCAGCTGTTCTGGACGACAGTGTGATCAGGCTCTCCGCAGCCGATGTGAGTAAGACCTTTAAACAGGTCACCATTCACAAGGCCGGATTACGCGTACTCCGAGCTTGATTACGTGTACTCCGAGCATGCGCTGACCAACTGGCAAGTGTCTTCACTGACATTTTCAACTGTCCCTGTCTGAGCCTGTAATACCAACATGTTTCAAGCAGACAACCATAGTCCCTGTGCCCAAGAACAGTAAGGTAACCTGCCTAAATGACTACTGACCCGTAGCACTCACATCTGTAGCCATGACATGCTTTGAAAGGCTGGTCATGGCTCACATCAACACCATTATCCCAGAAACCCTAGACTCACTCCAATTTGCATACCGCCCCAACAGATCCACAGATGATGCAATCTCTATTGCACTGCCCTTTCCCACCTGGACAAAAGGAACACCTACGTGAGAATGCAATTAATTGACTACAGCTCAGTGTTCAACACCATAGTTTCCTCAAAGCTAAACACTAAGCTAAGGACCCTGGGACTAAACACCTCCCTCTGCAACTGGATCCTGTACTTCCTGATGGGCCGCCCCCAGATGGTAAGGGTAGGTAACAACACATCCGCCACACTGATCCTCAACACTGGGGCCCCTCAGGAGTGCGTGCTCAGTCCCTTCCTGTACTCCCTGTTCACTCATGACTGCATGGCCAAGCACGACTCCAACACCATTATCAAGTTTGCTGATGACACAACAATGTTAGGTCTGATCACCGACAGCGATGAGACAGCATATAGGGAGGAGTTCAGACACCTGGCCATGTGGTACCTATGATGAAAATTACAGGCCTCTCATCTTTTTAAGTAGGAGAACTTGCACAATTGGTGGCTGACTAAATACTTTTTTTGCCCCACTGTACGTGTTCCTGAGAGTCGTATCTCTCAGTGATGGGGTCATAATACTTTGTAGCTTAAACCTTTGAAAAGACAGAGCCACATTTGTAGGAAGAAAACAGAAACCGGTCTGTTTATTACAACCAGGCTATCGGAGGTTTCTGACGTGATCTCCTCACCATGTTTTCACATCAGGTGACCCCCTCATGGGGTTCCGACTCCTTGTTTGGGAAACCCTGCTGTGGGCAGTCTCATCATCACCGGTGATCAGGCCTACCACCGTCGTGTCGTCAGCAAACGTGATGGTGGTGTTGGAGTCGTGCATGACCACGCAGTGGTAGGTGAACAGGGAGCTACATGAAGTGTAGGGTCTTGGGGTTCTTTCTGGACTGTCTGGGCCCTATACTCTGAATGCAAAAAAATATACTCTCTTCCTTGCCCTCAGGTTGGAAACTACCTCCGTATGTTCAGGGGCTCTCTGTATAAAAGGTACCCATCTCTCTGGAGGAGGTTAGCCTCAGTAGAGGAAAGGAAGAAGATTGTAGCATCATCACACGGTGAGTAACACACTCTTGTCAGACATATTATCTTATGAAAACTGTCTTTTTATTGTTTTTGACACAGCCACTTAGCCTATAAGTCCAGACCGCAAGTAGAACTCTAGGATATTATTAACACAACTTTTAGCCAGAAGGGTGTCTCTGCTGAAGGCGTCCGAATGTGAAGAGATATTTGAGGGGAATGATGAGAAGTACAAAGCGGTTTCCGTAAGCACAGAGTCACCGGCGTACCTCAGGTAATGCCTCCCTCTTATCTCACCATATAGTCTTTTGCGTTAGGAAAGAACCGAGTGCTGCTAGTTCATGACAATATGATTCATACCGAATTTCGGGAGTATGCCTGCCAAAACAGAAATTCCACTAAAACTATCTTTTGCTATTTGTTTCATTCGTCCACTGTTGATCCAGTCCCAAATCTGTTTGAATATTAGCATCATTTTTTCAAGATATAGAACTTTCAAAGTACAGAAAGTGTCACCGTATGATGTGCTGTATTTGAGTAGAGCCTTTTTAGAGTGTGAACTAAGCCAAATGGGTTTTGTTCGTCATATGTCCTCATGTCAAAAGTCCCTAGTACTTCTCTGTCCATCCCAGGGAGCAGAAGGCAAAGAGGAACAGCCAGTGGGTCCCCACGCTGCCCAACAGCTCCCACCACCTGGATGCTGTGCCCTGCTCCACCACCATCAATTAAAACCGAATGGGCCGCGACAAGAAGAGGACCTTCCCCCTGTGGTGAGGAAAGCAAACCCACATTGGCCAGTGGGTGTGTCTGTATTGATACTGAGTGTACTGAGTGTGTGTGTGCCATTTTATATAGATAGACCTGTGCCATTTCGTCATGGAGCAATACACATGCATCTTTCTATAAACTAGGGTACAAGTGAGTATTTCCTATGCTGGACAACTTGTTACAGTTGTTGATAAGTCATTGATAATAATCTGCCAATTAGCTTCATGTCATTACCTTAAGATATAAGGGGGATCTATTCCATAAAATTCACAAGTTGATTTAAAACCTATGTTTAACTTTCTCATGGTTGGTGTCTTGGCGGATTTGTCCAAAATCGTGTGATTTTTCTGTCCTTGCTTTTATGGTAAAGCAAGTTGTCGTTATATCATATATTTACCAATAATCAGTTACATTAGACATTGAACATGAATCCTGGATCTAGCTATCAGACTTTTTTGTTTGTTTTGTAACTATACTGAACAAAAATATAAACGCAACTGTTACGGTTTTCTTCGGGTGAAAGAGAGTCGGACCAAAATGCAGCGTGGTTAATTCGATACATCTTTAATGAAGACAAAAAACACGAACTATACAAAAACAATAAACGTAACGTGAAAACCGAAACAGCCTATCTTGTGCAAACAAACACAGAGACATGAACAATCACCCACGAAAACTCAAAGAATATGGCTGCCTAAATATGGTTCCCAATCAGAGACAACGAGAATCACCTGCCTCTGATTGAGAACCGCCTCAGGCAACCATAGACTATGCTAGAAAACCCCACTAAGCCACAATCCCAAAACCTATGAAAAACCCCCATACATAACACAACACAAAATAAACCCATGTCACACCCTGGCCTGACCAAATAAATAAAGAAAACACAAAATACTAAGACCAGGGTGTGACAGCAACATGTAATGTGATGGTTTCATGAGCTGAAATAAAAGATCCCAGAAATGTTCCATATGCACTTATTTCTCTAAAATTTTGTGCACAGATTTGTTTACATCCCTGTTAGTTAGCATTTCTCCTTTACCAATTTAATCCATCCAACTGACAGGGGTGGCATATCAAGAAGCTGATTGAACAGAATGATTATTAACCAGTTGGATTTAGGGGGCGCTATTTTAAAACCTCTTAAGTCTGACTCTTAAAACTGATCACTGAAAACTGAAAAGAATATCCATGCGCCACTTGCATGTATTGTTCAAGGGGCACGAAATTAAATGGGGCCGAGATTGCAAGTCCTACAGCTTCCACACGATGTCACCAGTCTTGTCAATTGCCTTCTCGTTGTTTCTTGGTCAAACGAGGAAGAGAGACCACTTTCCATCCGGTCTCCGACAGGAAGTTTTGGAAGAGAGATTTCTGAAGATGATTTGAAACCGTGGAGCTATTGAATACACATCGCCTCGTGATCAATTTGATAGATTATTAACGTTTACTAATACCTAAAGTTGGATTACAAAAGTATTTATCGTCGACTTTTTTAATTTAAAAAAATGACGTAGCGTTTTGAAACTGTGTTTTTTTCTGAATCACACAGTTTCCATAGATGGATATTTTGGGTATATATGGACCGATTTAATCGGAAAAAAAAGACCCAATAGTGATGTTTATGGGACATATAGGAGTGCCAACAAAGAAGCTTGTCCAAGGTAATGAAAGTTTTATATTTTATTTCTGCTATTTGTGTAGCGCCGGCTACGCTAATTCTTTTGTTTACGTCGCCTTCAGGTATTTTGGGGTGTTGCATGCTATCAGATAATAGCTTCTCATGCTTCTCATGCTTTCGCCGAAAAGCATTTTAATAATCTGACTTGTTGGCTAGATTCACAACGAGTGTAGCTTTAATTCAGTGCCCTGCAAGTGTGTTTTGATGAACGTTTGAGTTTTAACGAGTGCTATTAGCATTTGGCGTAGCGCATTTGCTGATGGCTAGATGAGACGTCTGCGTCTCAGGTCGACGCAAGAGGTTAATTTTTGGATGAAAACCATTCCCGTTTTAAACAAGATATTTTGTCACGAAAAGATGCTCGACTATGCATATAATTGACAGCTTTGGAAAGAAGACACTCTGACGTTTCCAAAACTGCAAATATATTGTCTGTGAGTGCCACAGAACTGATGTTACAGGCGAAACCCAGATAAAAATCCAACCAGGAAGTGCCGCATTTTTTGAAACCGCCTCATGCCAATGACTCCTTATATGGCTGTGAATGAGCTACGAATGAGCTTACGTTTTCCACGTTTTCCCCAAGGTGTCCACAGCATTGTGACGTCTTTTTAGGCATTTCCCTTGAAGAATGGCTGTAAGGGACCATATATGGCATGTGGTCACATGGTGTCTCCCGCAGAAAACCTTGCTTAAAATACTGAGGTAGCCATTTTTCCCATCGCTTCTTATGAGAAACCAACTGCCTCGACAGATATATTATCGAATATATTAGTTAAAAACACCTTGAGGATGGATCCTAAACAACTTTTGCCGTGTTTCTGTCGATATTATGTAGCTAATTTTGAAAAAAGTTTGCCGTTATAGTTGTAGCATTTTTCGGTCGATTTCTCAGCCAAGCATGGTGAAGAAACGGGAGCTTTTTCGCCTACAAAAATAATCTTTTTGGAAAAAAGGAACATTTGCTATCTAACTGGGAGTCTCCTGAGTGAAAGCATCCGAAGTTCTTCAAAGGTAAATTATTTAATTTGGTTGCTTTTCTTATTTTTGTGAAAATGTTGCCTGCTGCCAGCAGAGCCTAGCATAGCATTATGCCATGATAAACTTACACAAATGCTTGTCTAGCGTTGGCTGTAACGCATATTTTGAAAATCTGAGATGACAGTGTTGTTAACAAAAGGCTAAGCTTGTGTTTGAATATATTTATTTCATTTCATTTGTGATTTTCGTGAATAGGAAAAGTTTCTAGGGGTATTTATGTCCATTGCGTTATGCTAATGCATTTGAGGCTATGATTACGCTCCCGGATACGGGTTTGTGTACCTTGTGCTGGGGAAAATAAAAGGCCATTCTAAAACGTGCAGTTTTGTGACACAACACAATGTCACAGCTGTTTTGAGGGAGCTGGCATGTTGACTGCAGGAATGTCCACCAGAGCTGTGCTCACGTGTAACCACGCCAGACCTCCACACCCGCCTTCTTCACCTGCGGGATCATCTGAGACCAGCCACTCAGAAAGCTCTCGTTAACACCGGTGTGAGTGTTGACAAGGCTGCAGATCACTTTGTCATGCTGATTGAGTTTGAATAACAGACTGGAAGCTTTGTTCTTCCTCTGTCAACCATGGTTATCTGCAAGGAAGCACGTGCCATCATCATTGCTTTGCACAAAAAGGGCTTCACAGGCAAGGATATTGCTGCCAGTAAGATTGCACCTTAATCAACCGTTTATCGGATCATCAAGCACTTCAAGGAGAGTGGTTCAATTGTTGTGAAGAATGCTTCAGGGCATCCAAGAAAGTCCAGCAAGCGCCAGGACCGTCTCCTAAAGTTGATTCAGCTGTGGGATCGGGGCACCACCAGTACAGAGCTTGCTCAGGAATGGCAGCAGGCAGGTGTGAGTGCATCTGCATGCACAGTGAGGCGAAGACTTTGGAGGATGGCCTGGTGTCAAGAAGGGCAGCAAAGAAGCCACTTCTCTCCAGGAAAAACATCAGAGACAGACTGAAATTCTGCAAAAGGTACAGGGATTGGACTGCTGAGGACTGGGGTAAAGTCATTTTCTCTGATGAATCGCCTTTCCGATTTGTTTGGGGCATCTGGAAAAAAGCTTGTCCGGAGAAGACAAGGTGAGCGCTACCATCAGTCATGTGTCATGCCAACAGTAAAACTTCCTGAGACCATTCATGTGTGGGGTTGCTTCTCAGCCAAGGGAGTGGGCTACCTCACAATTTGGTCTAAAAACACAGCCATGAATAAAGAATGGTACCAACACATCCTCAGAGAGCAACTTCTTCCAACCATCCAGGAACAGTTTGGTGACGAACAATGCCTTTTCCAGCATGATAGAGCACCTTGCCATCGATATTTTGGGTCCATGGCCAGGAAACTCCCCAGACCTTAATCCCATTGAGAACTTGTGGTCAATCCTCAAGAGGCGGGTGGACAAACACAAACCCACAAATTCTGACAAACTCCAAGCATTGATTATGCAAGAATGAGCTGCCATCAGTCAGGATGTGGCCCAGAAGTTAATTGACAGCATGCCAGGATGGATTGCAGAGGTCTTGAAAAAGAAGGGTCAACACTGTAAATATTGACTCTTTGCATCAACTTCATGTAATTGTCAATAAAAGCCTTTTGACTCTTAGGAAATGCTTGCAATTCTACTTCAGTATTCCATAGTAACATCTGACAAAAATATCTAAAGACGCTGAGGCAGCAGACTTTGTGAAAATTAATATTTGTGTCATTCTCAAAACTTTTGGCTACGACTGTACACATTTCATGGATGCTGAAAATGTCCCAATTCTTCCATGGCCTGCATATTCACCAGACACGTCACCCATTAAGCATGTTTGAGATGCTCTGGATCAACGTTTACAACAGCGTGTTCCAGTTCCCACCAAAATATCCAGCACAAGTATTGAAGAGGAGTGGGGCAACAGGCCACAATCGACAGCCTGATCAACTCTATGCAAAGGAGATGTCATGCTGCATGAGGCGAATGGTGGTCACACACTGGTTTTCTGATCCATGCCCCTACCTTTTTTTGCGGGATCTGTGATCAACAGATGCATATCTGTATTCCCACTTGTGAAATCCATAGATTAGGACCTAATGAATTTATTTCAACTGACTGTATTCCTTATACTAACTCAGACAAATCTTAGAAATTGTTGCGTTTACATGTTTGTTTCGTGTAGATCTCAGAAATGCAGTGTAACTATGTAACATTTCGTGTTACGTGGTGAAAACGGTTTTCATGGGCACACAAATCCGCCAAAAATAATTGCAAAATAGAATGTGTCTAACCGAAAGTCACCTTACCTTGAAGCTTACTTAACCTACAGTACCAGTCAAAGGTTTGGACACACCTACTCATTCCAGGGTTTTTCCTTATTTTAACTATTTTCTACAGAGTATAATAATAGTGAAGACATCAAAACTATGATATAACACATATGGAATCATGTAGTACACAAAGTGTTAATCAAATCTAAATATATTTGAGATTCTTCAAAGTAGCCACCCTTTGCCTTGATGACAGCTTTGCACACTCTTGGTATTATCTCAACCAGCATTTCAATTAACAGGTGTGTCTTGTTAATTTGTGGAATTTCTTTCCTTAATGCATTTGAGGCAATCAGTTGTGTTGTGACAAGGTAGAGGTGGTATACAGAAGACTTGGTAAAACACCAAGTCCATTTAATGGCAAGAACAGCTCAAATAAGCAAAGAGAAATGACAGTTCATCATTACTTTAAGACATGAATGTCAGTCAATCCGGAAAATTTGGAAGTTTCTTCAAGTGAAGTTGCGAACACCATCAAGCACTATGATGAAACTGGCTCTCATGAGGACCGCCACAGGAAAGGAAGACCCAGAGTTACCTCTGCTACAGAGGATAAGTTCATTAGAGTTACCTGCCTCAGAAATTTCAGCCCAAATAAATGCTTCACAGAGTTCAAGTAACAGACACATCACAACATCAACTGCTCAGAGGTGACTGTTAATCAGGCCTTCATGGTCGAATTGCTGCAAAGAAACCACGACTAATGGACATCAATAATAAGAAGAGACTTGCTTGGGCCTTGAAACACGAGCAATGGACATTAGACCGGTGGAAATCTGCCCTTTGGTCTGATGTGTTCAAATTTGAGATTTTTGGTTCCAACCGCCATGTCTTTGTGAGACGCAGAGTAGGTGAACGGATGATGTCTGCATGTGTACTTCCCACCGTGAAGCATGGAGGAGGTGTGGGGGTGCTTTGCTGGTGACACCATCTGTGATTTATTTAGAATATAAGGCACACTTAACCTGCATGACTATCACAGCATTCTGTAGCGATACGCCATCCCATCTGTTTCGTGCTTAGTGGGACGATCATTTGTTTTTAAACAGGACAATGACCTAAAACACCTCCAGGTTGTGTTTTAGTTCTATTTTACCAAGAAGGAGAGTGATGGAGTGATTCATCAGATGACCTGGCCTCCACAATCCCCCGACCTCAACCCAATTGAGATGGTTTGGGATGAGTTGGACCACAGAGTGAAGGAAAAGCAGGCAACAAGTGTTCAGCATATGTGGGAACTCCATCAAGACTGTTGGAAAAGCATTCCAGGTGAATGCCAAGAGTGTGCAAGATGTCATCAAGGCAAAGGGTGGCTACTTTGTTTAACACTTTTTTTTTTAATATGATTTCATATGTGTTATTTCATAGTTTTGATGTCTTCACTATTATTCTACATCGTAGAAAATAGTAAAATAAAGAAAAACCCTTGAATGAGTACGTGTGTCCAAACTTTTGAGTGGTACTGTATATATAATTGATGTAACGATCTTCTTCATCTGAGGAACAGGAAAGATCGGACCAAAACGCAGCGTGGTAAGTGTCCATGTTAATTTAATATAACTGAACACGAAATACAAAACAACAAAGTGAAACAACGAAAATCAAAACAGTCCTGAAAGGTGACACAACACAAAACAGGAAACAACTACCCACAAACACCAGGTGGGAACAGGCTACCTAATTATTGTTCTCAATCAGAGACAACGATAGACAGCTGCCTCTGATTGGGAACTATACCAGGCCAAACACATATAAAACATAGAAAAACAACATAGAATGCCCACCCCAACTCACGCCCCGACCAAACCAAAATAGAGACATAAAAAGGAACTAAGGGCGTGACAATTGAAGTTAACAGGAGCGTTCACACTACAACGACAAAAGGAGCAGAGAACGATGACGAAAGTTCAGAGTTATTTTTTCCCCTGTACCTCTGATGATAAAACATTGACAACCAATTAAAAAGTGTTCTATTGCTGCGTTCTTGGTTCTAGGTGCGCGAAGCTGCTCAGGAGAAAGGCAGAGTGCATGGTAAACTTGCCTGAATAACTGGGCATAAGTGAGCATATTGGTGGCCACATTAATTATAGGATTACTTGGGAGAATGATGATCCATGACAAACAGCGCATGAGCATGGCCAGATTGAGAAATCTTAGGCCCAGGGGCTTTGTTTGTTGTTAGACCCTGCCCCCCTCCCGGTTTACAAAAATGTTCTGTAAACAAATCAGCACATTAACGTCAGTAGTGGTGTGTGGGTAAATCTACTGGTGGAAATACTAACATAAAACAACCAAACCAGTTATGATAATTGCATTGTTTGGTCTATAGAAATGCATTCATAGAATATGCCTCTGTGATATAAGGTCAATAAAAGAGAGAACTGCACACTGCTCTTGCTCATAAAACTTGTTTTATAAGCCCAGAATATGACTTTGTGCTCCCTGCAACAGTCAGAAAGCTTAGTTGGGGAAAATATATGTTCTCTTTCATTCTGTTATATACCTATTCTTACTATAAAATATATGTGTGTTGTTGACTGATAAAGCGTGTGAGTTTCAAGTTTAGGAAAGCACATTTTCACTAGAAAAATGCACCTTTATTATAAAGCATTCCATGCATCATCGCATTTGCAGACTTATGTAAGAGCATACTATTAATTGGTAATAGTAGTAGATTGGATAGTTATATTTAAGGCTAATAATATAACTCAATCACTGTTCGCTAAGAAGACCGTTCAATGCATGGCTGAGCACATATATAGCGCATATAGCGTAGAGTAGGCCTAGGCTACAGGCTATATGAGATAGCCTACCTTTCTTCTTACTTTGCACAGGAAAAAATGTGGCTTTTCATTAACACATTACATGCAATTATGCTACACTTTATATGACTTGAGGCAGCAGAATCTTTTTTAATACAATAAATTACGGGTAGCCTACCACGCTGACACTGACAAATAAACTATTTTATTATACAAAATGATGTGGACACCCCTTCAAATTAGTTGATTCGGCTATTTCAACCATACCCATTGCTGACAGGTGTATAAAATTGAGCACACAGCCATGCAATCTCCATAGACAAATATTGGCAGTAGAATGGCCTTACTGAATAGCTCAGTGACCTTCAATGTGGCGCCGTCATAGGATGTCATTCCAACAATTCAGGTCGTCAAATTTCTGCCCTGCTGGAGCTGCCCCGGTCAACGGTAAGTGCTGTTATTGTGAAGTGGAAGCATCTAGGAGCAGCAACGGCTCAGCCACGAAGTGGTAGGCCACATAAGTTCACAGAACGGGACCCCCGAGTGTTGAAGAGCGTAGCACGCAAAAATGGACAGTTGATATTTAGCATTGTTGTAAGTTGGCTATCACTGTAAGTACTGTAGGCCTACTGTAGTTTTCTTTTTTTTCAGAGTAGACAATGTTTCAGAATTCGGGGGCACTGCAAAAAGTCAATGCAATACATCACTGCATTCAGACGATCTGTTTAGAGGTCCACAACAATTTGTGTTTTTCTTTCAGAAACGGTAAGATACAGCAAATCTAACTGCAAAATGAAACATTCTGCCAGCACCTCCAAAGACATTTGATAAAATTCGCCATCATTAGGCTATTTCCTTTACTGTCTTGGCCTAATTCCAATACTTCCAAAGCAATGGAGGCTCCTCCGAGGAGGGAGGGGAGGGGCATCCTCCTCAGTGAACTTCATAAAAATAAAAAGTGAAAAAGTAAGAAAGTTATCCTTTTTAGATAAAACTATACTAAATATATTCATGTCACCAAATAATTAAATAAAACACAATGTTTTGCAATCAAGGTCTACAGTAGCCTCAACAGCATTCTCTGAGGTAGCACCATGGTGACAGCTCTTCTAGGTCCATTGACTTCATTACAAAACCTAGGTGGCTCATGGTTCTCACCCCCTTCCATAGACTTACACAGTAATTATGACAACTTCCGGAGGTCGTTCTTCAACCTATCAGAGCTCTTGCAGTATGAACGGACATGTTGTCGACCCAATCAATGGATCAGAGAATGAATCTGGTACTGAAAGCATAAGCTACATCTAGCTAGTAGTGCATAAAATGTGGTGAGCAGTTGACTCAAAGAGAGAGAAAGACAAAATGGTTGAGCAGTTTAAACTAATTCATTTCTTTAAAAAATAAAGAAGCAAGTGAGAGAGCTTTTATTTTGTTGTATTTTTTTCCACTTTTACTTTCACTTACCTAGCTAGCTAGCTAGCTAGCTAGCTAGTTTAGCCTACTCAAACACCTGGCTCAAACAGAGAGGGATGCTATGTTAGCTAACTAGCTATGACTATCCAACACTGGAACTTTTCCAAGTCAAGGTAAGCTTTATGTTTTCTTAACCATTAAGAAAGCGGATATGGTAAGAAGGTTTGGCTTGGAAAAGGTAAGAGGAGGAGAGCGCGTAGAGGCGATATATATATATATTTTTACCTTTATTTAACTAGGCAAGTCAGTTAAGAACAAATTCTTATTTTCAATGACGGCCTAGGAACAGTGGGTTAAGTGCCTGTTCAGGGGCAGAAAGAATTATACAATGAGCAAATGGTCATGGGGATAAAAATACCGGTATTTGTCCAATAGAAACTCTTATTTGCAACTGTTATACTAATGATTACACCCTAGATCACCTAGATTAATTGGACACACCTAGGTGTTTTGTAACCACTCCCTCTTCAAATTAGGGCTAATTGGAAAAGCTGTGAAAAAAGATCATCCCTGATGAATGATATGCAGCCGAAACGCGTTGGATTTTTCAAATGTTGTTTCTATTGAACATGCAATACAAATAAAGGCATTTTAATTAATTATATGAAGAGTGCCTTGGTCCTCCTTTCTTTTTGATGACCAACTTACCCCTTTTACCAAAAAGCACCTTCTGTCTACCAAAATGTACTATTGTGTACCTTAGTAGCGCTTCCCTTCCTCCTCTTTCACAATAGAACCTGGGTTCTATTTCAACACAATTGGACCTCAGTGAGTAGGATAGATTGGTACCAGGTCTGCTTTGGGCACTCAGCTCATGAACAAAAACATGAGCACAGTCCACATTGTCCTGGAACAATCCTTACAATAATGCCTGCACTTCAATAGGATGCAGTTGACGCAATCCAAATGTATTATGTTGCAATGATTAATAACATTACTGATACTGTGATAACAGTTTTAGATGTTTGCAATTTGTTGCATGGTATTCATGTTATATGGCATGTTATAAACGGCCCCCATATCTTTCTGCTAATAATCATTCCACAACTTTGAGAGATTCAATGTTAGTGAAGGCAGATGTAACGCCTCCGGGTCTGTCCCATAATGTTAGTCAGAATATTTCAACAGAAGTCATTCTTTATCGTGTGTCAGATATGCGATTTTGTTTTTACTAATGATCTTCCACTGACCTGGAATAAATCCTGTGTGTCTATGTACGCTGACGACTAACCACTATACACGTTGGCTACGCCAGTAAAATAAATAACTGACACCCTTAACATAGAGCTCCAGACAGTTTAGAATGGCTAACTAGCAACAGGCATGGTGCTAAATAGCTCAAAAACCAAAGGCATCGTTTTTGGGACAAATCACCCACTCAATTCTAAATCAACCTAATTTAGATCTATTATTGAATAATGTGGTGATTGAGCATGTTGAGGAGATTAAACTGCTATGTGTAACCCTAGGTAACAAGCTGTCATGGTCAAAACATATATTCAATGGTTGCTAAAATGGGAAGAGGTCTGTCCATGATTAGGCGTTGCTCTGCTTTCTTAACATCTCAGTCAAACAGACAGGTCCTACAGGTCCTAGTTTTGTCGCACCTGGACTACTGCCCAGTTGTGTGGTCATTTGCGGCAGAGGGACCTATGTAAATTGCAGTTGGTCCAGAACAAAGCAGCACATATCGCACTTAGATATACACGGAGGGCGAATGTCAGTAACATGCATGTCGATCTCTCCTGGCTCAAAGTTGAGGAGAGATTGACTGCATCACTATTGGTTTTGTGCGGGGTGTTGAAGGTACTGTTCAAGCAGTTGGCACACAGTTCGGAGACTCATCAGTACAACACAAGACATGTAATCAGACGTCTCTTCACAGTCCCCAGGTCCAGAACAGAGGCTGGCAAACAAAGTATTAAATAAAGCCATGACTACATGGAACTCTCTGCCACCCCAGGTAACTGAAGCTAGCAATAAAACCATATTTAAAATAACAGAAAATAACCTTAAGGCACAATGTGGACTGTGAAGAGCCATCTCCTGTTTATAAAGCATGAGGCAGGAGATGATGTAGTATTATGTACACTGAGTACACAAAACATTAGAAACACCTTCCTAATATTGAGTTGCACCCTCTTTTGCTCTCAGAACAGCCTTAATTCGTCATGGACTTTACAAGGTGTCGAAAGCGTTCCACAGGGACGCTGACCCATGTTGATTCCAACGCTTCCCACAGTTGTATCAAGTTGACTGGATGTCCTTTGGGTGGTGGACCATTCCTGATACACATAGGAAACTGTTGAGCATGAAAAACCCATCAGCATTGCAGTTCTTGACACACCCAAACCGGTGCGCCTGGCACCTACTACCATAACCCATTCAAGGCATTTAAATATTTTGTCTTGCCCATTCACCCTCTGAGTGGAACACATACACAATCCATTTCTCAATTCTCTCAAGGGTTAAACATCCTTCTTTAACCTGTCTCCTGCCCTTCCTCTACACTGATTGGATTTAACAGGTGACATCAATAAGGGATCATAGTTTTCACCTGGTCAGTTTGTCATGGAAAGAGCAGTTGTTCCTAATGTTTTGTACATTCAGTGTATATCATGTATTTTATTTGTTGTATTGTTTCCGGTTTGGACCCCAGGAAGAGCAGCCACTGGCTGCCTTGGCAGCGGCTGTAACGGTTTTCTTCTGGTGAAAGAGAGGCGGACAAAAATGCAGCGTGGTTATTTTTGTACATCTTTAATAAAGATGAAAATACAACAATCTACAAAACAAGGAATGTGAAAAACCGAAACAGTCCTACCTGGTGCCACAAAGACAGGAACAATCACCCACAAAACCCAACACAAAACAGGCTACCTAAATATGCTTCCCAGAGACAATGACTAACACCTGCCTCTGATTGAGAACCATATCAGGCCAAACATAGAAATAGACAAACCAGACACACAACATAGAATGCCCACCCAGCTCACGTCCTGACCAACACTAAAACAAGGAAAACACACAAGAACGATGGTCAGAACGTGACAGCGGCTAATTGGGGATCCCAATAAAACACTAAATACTAAGTGAATTTAGTGAAACATTTAATTTGAAAACCAAAATGTATTCAAAATTTTATTCAAACCAAGATATTTTTCATTGGTACCAAAGTATTATACAGCATTTATACAAAATGATTTACATAAGTTAAAATATATTCAAGTAAAAAAAAAAGGAAAGGTGGATTGTTAGATTGATATCCGGGACACTTACATACACATGGTTAAAATACTGTGTTTGGGAGACATTTCAACAGACAATGCTCTGCAGCCAAAAACAACCAGTGCAAGTGAGGGCTCTTTCACCTCAGCTATGTGAAATAGTTATCTTGCAATCATGACAAATCCGGTCACAGCTTGTAGACTTGTTTACGTGCTGCTGTGCGGTTTGTTGCTACCTGCCAACTTTACGGTTTTTACTTTTTAATTATCGTTTTATAGTAACATTTTTTTCCTCGCTCTACTTTTTTCATTAAACTTTTTCACCCGGACGCTTTATCTGGACGTGGTTTGTCAGGACCTCCACCAGCCGAAGCTAAGTAGTAACATTAACATGATGCCTTCTAATTGCAGTCACTGTACTCGTAATATACAGGAGAACAATCGCCTTACGGCGAGGATAGCTGTGCTACAAGCCCAGCTTCAGACGCAATCGTTAGGCAAGGGTAATTTCAGTGTAGGAAAGGATGAAACAGAGTCTGTGCCACCAGTAAGTACAGATAGTAGTATAAATCCCCTCGCACAGTCCCCGTAGCCGGACAACTTTCTCATGGCTTCTGGAGGAAAATGCTGTAGGAATGCTCAACCGGTGTTGCTCATTCAGCCGGCAGAAACGTTCAACCGGTTTTCCCCATTAAGCGGCGAGTTGGAGTCTGAGGCCGAGCCTTCTCTGATCTACTCCTCCCGTTACGGGGTCTGAGACCCCGAAGCCTCCCACCATTAGCTCTGACAAATTGAAAACCATAGTCATTGGTGACTCCATTACCCGCAGTATTAGACTTGAAACGAATCATCCAGCAATCATACACTGTTTACCAGGGGGCAGGGCTACTGATGTTAAGGCTAGTCTGAAGATGGGTGCTGGCTAAAGATAAAACTGGTGAGTGTAGAGAGTAGAGGGATATTGTTATCCACATTGGCACCAATGATGTTAGGATGAAACAGTCAGAGGTCACCAAGCGCAACATAGCTTCAGCGTGTAAATCAGCTAGAAAGATGTGTCGGCATTGAGTAATTGTCTCTGGCCCCCTCCCAGTTAGGGGGAGTGATGAGCTCTACAGCAGAATCTCACAACTCAATCGCTGGTTGAAAACTGTTTTCTGCCCCTCCCAAAATAATTTGTAGATAATTGGCCCTCTTTCTGGGACTCAACCACAAACAGGACCAAGCCTGGCCTGTTGAGGAGTGACGGGCTCCATCCTAGCTTGAAGGGTGCTCTCATCATATTTACAAACATAGACAGGGCTCTAGCTCCCCTAGCTCCACAATGAGATAGGGTGCAGGCCAGGCAGCAGGCTGTTAGCTAGCCTGCCAGTTTAGTGGAGTCTGCCACTAGCACAGTCAGTGTAGTCAGCTCAGCTATCCCCATTGAGACCGTGTCTGTGCCTCGATCTAGATTGAGCAAAACAAAACATGGCGGTGTTTGATTTAGCAATCTCACTGGAATAAAGACCTCCTCCATTCCTGCCATTATTGAAAGAGATTGTGATACCTCACATCTCAAAATAGGGCTACGTAATGTTAGATCCCTCACTTCCAAGGCAGTTATAGTCAATGAACTAATCACTGATCATAATCTTGATGTGATTAGCCCGACTGAAACATGGCTAAAGCCTGATGAATTTACTGTGTTAAATGAGGCCTCACCTCCTGGTTACACTAGCGACCATATCCCGCAAAGGCGGAGGAGTTGCAAACATTCACAATAGCAAATTTCAATTTACCCCCAAAAAACGACAGCGTTTTTGTCTTTTGAGCTTCTACTCATGAAATCTTTGCAGCCTACTCAATCACTTTTTATAGCTACTGTTTATAGGAGTCCTGGGCCATATACCATGTTCCTGAGTTCCCTGAATTCCTATCGGACCTTGTAGTCATGGCAGATAATATTCACATTTTTGGTGACTTTAATATTAACATGGAAAAGTCCAGAAACTCACTCCAAAAGGCTTTCGGAGCCATCATCGACTCAGTGGGTTTTGTCTCTGGATCTACTCGCTGCCACAGTCATACTCTGAACCTAGTTCTGTCCCGTGGAATCAATGTTATGGATCTTAATGTTTTTCCTCATAATCCTGGACTATCGGACCACCATTTTATTATGTTTGCAACTGCAACAAATAATCTGCTCAGACCCCAACCAAGGACCATCAAAAGCCACGCTATAAAATCTCGGACAACCCAAAGATTCCTAGATGCCCTTCCAGACTCTCTCCACCTACCCAAGGGCGTCAGAGTACAAAAATCAGTTAACCACCTAACTGAGGAACTCAATTTAAGCTTGTGTAATACCGTAGATGCAGTTGCACCCCTAAAAACATTTGTCATAAGAAACTAGATCCCTGGTATACAGAAAATACCTGAGCTCTGAAGCAAGCTTCCAGAAAATTGGAACGGAAATGGCGCTACACCAAACTGGAAGTCTTCCGATTAGCTTGGAAAGACAGTACCGTGCAGTATCGAAGAGCCCTCACTGCTGCTTGATCATCCTATTTTTTCAACTTAATTTCGGAAAATAAGAACAATCCAACATTTATTTTTGATACTGTTGCAAAGTTAACTAAAAAGCAGCATTCCCCAAGAGAGGATGGCTTTCACTTCAGCAGTGATTAACTCATGAACTTATTTGATGAAAAGATCATGATCATTAGAAAGCAAATTATGGACTCCTCTCTAAATCTGAGTCTGCACAACACTACCAGGACCTAGGAACAAGGGAGTCACTCAAGTTTTTTTAATACTGTATCTCTTGAAACATTGCTGAAAATAATCATGGCCTTTAAACCTTCAAGTTGCATACTGGACCTTATTCCAACTAAACTACTGAAAGAGCTGCTTCCTGTGCTTGGCCCTCCTTTGTTGAACATAATAAATGGCTCTCTATCCACCGGATGTGTACCAAACTCACTAAGAGTGGCAATAATAAAGCCTCTCTTGAAAAAGACAAACCTTGACCCAGAAAATATTAAAACGAATCGGCCTGTATTGAATCTCCCATTCCTCTCAAAAATGTTAGAAAAAGTTGCTCAGCAACTCACTGCCTTCCTGAAGACAAACAATGTATACGAAAAGCTTCAGTCTGGTATTAGACCCCATCATTGCACTGAGACTGCACTTGTGAAGGTGGTAAATTTCCTTTTAATGGTGTCAGACCGAGGCTCTGCATCTGTCCTCGTGCTCCTAGACCTTAGTGTTGCTTTTGATACCATCATTTGATCACCACAGTCTTTTGCAGAGATTGGAAACCCAAATTGGTCTACACGGACAAGTTCTGGCCTGGTATAGATCTTATCTGTCAGAAAGATATCAGTTTGTCTCTGTGGATGGTTTGTCTTCTGACAAATCAACTGTAAATGTCGGTGTTCCTCAAGGCTCCGTTTTAGGAACACTATAGTTTTCACTATATATTTTACCTCTTGGTGATGTCATTCGGAAACATAATGTTAATTAATTGTCACTGCTATGAGGACGACACACAGCTGTACATTTCAAAGAAACATGGTGAAGCCCCAAAATGTCCCTCCCTGGAAGCCTATGTTTCAGACATAAGGAAGTGGATGGCGGCAAATGTTCTACTTTTAAACTCGGTCAAAACAGAGATGCTAGTTCTGGGTCCCAAGAAATAAAGAGATCTTCTGTTGAATCTGACAATTAATCTTGATGGTTGTACTGTTGTATCAATTAAAACTCTGAAAGACCTCGGCGTTACTCTGGACCCTGATCTCTCTTTTGATGAACATATCATAACTGTTTCAAGGACAGCTTTTTTCCATCTACGTAACATTGCAAAAATTAGAAACTTTCTGTCCAAAAATTATGCAGAAAAATGAATCCATGCTGTTGTCACTTCTAGGTTAGACTACTACAATGGTCTACATTCCGGCTACCCGGATAAAGAACTAAATAAACTCCAGTTAGTGCTGAGCACGGCTACCAGAATCTTGACTAGAACCAAATTTATTTGATCATATTACTCCAGTGCTAGCCTCTCTACACTGGCTTCCTGTTAAGCCTAGAGCTGATTTCAAGGTTTTACTGCTAACTTACAAAGCATTACATGGGCTTGCGCCTACCATACATACCTACACATACGCTACGATCACAATAAGCAGGCCTCCCTACTGTCCCTAGAATTTGGAGGCAGGGCTTTCTCCTATAGAGCTCCATTGTTATGGAATGGTGGAATGTGAGAGACGCAGACTCGGTCTCGACCTTTAAGTCTTTATTGAACTCATCTCTTCAGTAGGTCCTATGATTGAGTGTAGTCTGGCCCAGGAGTGTGAAGGTGAATGGAAAGGCACTGGAGCAACGAACTGCCTTTGCGGTCTCTGCCTGGCTGGTAACCCTCGCTCCACTGGGAATCTCTGCCTCAAACCCTATTACAGGGGCTGAGTCACTGGCTTACTGGTGCTCTTCCATGCCATCCCTAGGAGGGGTGCGCCACTTGAGGGGGTTGAGTCACTGACGTGATCTTCCTGTCTGGGTTGGCACCCCCCTTGGGTTCGTGCCGTGGGGGAGATCTTCGTGGGCTATACTCGGCCTTGTCTCAGGATGGTAAGTTGGTGGTTGAAGATATCCCTCTAGTGGTGTGGGGGCTGTGCGTTGGCAAAGTAGGGGGGGTTATATCCTGCCTGTTTTGCCCTGTCCGGGGGTATCGTCGGACAGGGCCACAGTGTCTCCCGACCCCTCCTGTCTCAGCCTCCAGTATTTATGCTGCAATAGTTTGTGTCTGAGGGCTTGGGTCAGTCTAATATATTTGGAGTATTTCTCCTGTCTTATCCAGTGTCCTGAATTCTCTCTCTCTTTCTTGCTCTCTTTTTCTCTCTCTCGGAGGACCTGAGTCCTTGGACCATGCCTCAGGACAACCTGGCCTGATTACTCCTTGCTGTCCCCAGTCTACCTGGTCGTGCTGTTGCTCCAGTTTCAACTGTTCTGCCTGCGGCTATGGAACTCTGACCTGTTCACCGGGCTTGCTACCTGTCCCAGACCTGCTGTTTTCAACTCTCTAGAGACTAGAGGTCGACCAATTATGATTTTTCAACGCCGATGCCGATTATTGTAGGACCAAAAAAAGCCGATAACGATTAATCGTTCGTTATTTATTTATTTGTAATAAAGACAATTACAGCAAAACTGAATGAACACTTATTTTAACTTAATATAATACATCAATAAAATCAATTTAGCCTCAAATTCTCCTTCCAGACACATATTAAACATCTCCAATCAAAAATCAAATCTAGAATCGGCTTTCCATTTCGCAACAAAGTCTCCTTCACTCACGCCGCCAAACTTACCCTAGTAAAACTGACTATCCTACCGATCATCGACTTCGGCAATGTCATCTACAAAATAGCTTCCAACACTCTACTCAACTGGATGCAGTCTATCACAGTGCCATCCGTTTAGTTACCAAATCATCTTATACCACCCACCACTATGACCTATATGCTCTAGTCGGCTGGCCCTCGCTACATATTCGTTGCCAGACCCACTGGCTCCAGGTCATCTATAAGTCTATGCTAGGTAAAGCTCTGCCTTATCTCAGTTCAATGGTCACGATAACAACACCCACCCGTAGCACACGTTCCAGCAGGTATATCTCACTGATCCTCCCCAAAGCCAACACCTCATTTGGCCGCCTTTCTTTCCAGTTCTCTGCTGCCAGTGACTGGAACGAATTGCAAAAATCGCTTAAATTGGAGACTTTTATTTCCCTCATCAACTTTAAACATCAACTATCTGAGCAGCTAACCGATCGCTGCAGCTGTACATAGTCCATCTGTAAATAGCCCACCAAATCTATCTACCTCATCCCCATACTGTTTTTATTTTATTTATACTTTTCTGCTCTTTTGCACACCAGTATCTCTACTTGCACAACATCATCTGCTCATTTATCACTCCAGTGTTAATCTGCTAAATTGTAACTATTCTTTCCGAAAGCCTATTTATTGCCTACCTCCTCATGCCTTTTGCACACACTGTATATAGACTTTCTTTTTTCTACTGTGTCATTGATTTGTTTATTGTGTTATTGGCTTGTTTATTGTTTACTCCATGTGTAATTCTGTGTTGTTGTCTGTCTCACACTGCTTTGCTTTATCTTGGCCAGGTCGCAGTTGCAAATGAGAACTTGTTCTCAACTAGCCTACCTGGTGAAATAAAAAAAAATAAAAAAAATAATGAAACATGTTCAATTTCCTTTAAATAATGCAAAAACAAAGTGTTGGAGAAGAAAGTAAAAGTGCAATATGTGCCATGTGAGAAAGCTAACGTTTAAGTTCCTTGCTCAGAACATGAGAACATATGAAAGCTGGTTTTTCCTTTTAACATGAGTCTTCAATATTCCCAGGTAAGAAGTTTTAGGTTGTAATTATTATAGGACTATTCCTCTATACCATTTGTATTTCATATACCTTTGACTATGGGATGTTCTTATAGGCACTTTAGTACTGCCAGTGTAACAGTATAGCTTCCATCCCTCTCCCCACACTACCTGGCCTCGAACTAGGAACACATCGACAACAGCCACTCTGGAAGCAGCATTACCCATGCAGAGCAAGGGGAACAACTAAGCCTCAGAGCGAGTGATGTTTGAAACGCTAATAGCGCGCACCCCGCTAACTAGCTAGCCACTTCACATCGGTTACACCAGCCTAATCTCGGGAGTTGATAGACTTGAAGTAATAAACTGCGCAATTCTTGAAGCATTGCGAAGAGCTGCTGGCATAACACAAGAAAGTGCTGTTTGAATGAATGCTTAAGAGCCTGCTGGTGCCTCCCATCGCTCAGTCAGACTGCTCTATCAAATCATAGACTTAATTATAACATAATAACACACAGAAATTAATTAATATGGTAGAATCCGGAAACGATCATTTTGAAAACAAAACGTTTATTCTTTCAGTGAAATACGGAACCGTTCCGTATTTTTTCTAACGGATGGCATCCCTAAGTCTAAATATTGCTGTTACATTGCACAACCTTCAGTGTTATGTCATAATTACGTAAAATTCTGGCAAATTAGCAATGAGCGAGGCGGCCCAAACTGTTGCATTTACCCTGACCCCGCGTGCAATGAACGCAAGATAAGTGACAATTTCACCTGGTTAATATTGCCTGCTAACCTTTCTTTTAGCTAAATATGCAGGTTTAAAAATATATACTTCTGTGTATTGATTTTAAGAAAGGCATTGATGTTTATGGTTAGGTACACGCACCGCATCGATTATATGCAACGCAGGACATGCTAGATAAACTAGCAATATCATCAACCATGTGTAGTTATAACTAGTGATTATGATTGATTGATTGTTTTTTATAAGATAAGTTTAATGCTAGCCAGCAACTTACCTTGGCTTCTTACTGCATTCGCGTAACAGGCAGGCTCCTCGTGAGGCAGGTGGTTAGAGAGTTGGACTAGTTAACCGTAAGGTTGCAAGATTGAATCCCTGAGCTGACAAGGTAAAAATCTGTTGTTCTGCCCCTGAACAAGGCAGTTAACCCACCGTTCCTACGCCGTCATTGAAAATAAGAATGTGTTCTTAACTGACTTGCCTCGTTAAATAAAGTTGAAAAAATATATATTTTGAAAAATTGTCAACATCGGCATACAAAAATACAGATTTCCGATTGTTATGAAAATTTGAAATCGGCCCTAATTAATCGGCCATTCCGATTAATCGGTTGACCTTTACTAGAGACAGCAGGAGAGGTGGAGATACTCTGAATGATCGGCTATGAAAAGCCAACTGACATTTCCTCCTGAGGTGCTGTTGCACCCTCTACAACCACTGTGATTATTATTATTTCACCCTGCTGGTCATCTATGAACATTTGAACATCTTGGCCATGTTCTGTTATAACCTCCACCCGGCACAGCCAGAAGAGGACTGGCCACCCTCATAGCCTGGTTCCTCTCTAGGTTTCTTCCTAGGTTCTGGCCTTTCTAGGGAGTTTTTCCTAGCCGCAATGCTTCTACACCTGCATTGCTTGCCGCATGGGGTTTTGGGCTGGGATTCTGTACAGCACTTTCTGACATCAGCTGATGTGAGAAGGGCTTTGTAAATAAATATGACTGATTGATTGATCACAATGTATAAAAAAGTGAGGAAATGGTATCAGTGGCCTGCACTGATACACTGCAACACCAATAGCTTTTTCATTGACGCTAGCTGCATGACAAATGAAATCACATCCGGCCGTGATGGGTAGTCCCATAGGGAAGCGCACAATTGGCCCAGCGTCGTCCAGGGTAGGCCGTCATTGTAAATAAGAATTTGTTCTTATCTGACTTGCCTAGTTAAAGGTCAAATTAAAATATGCGTCAAACCCAAATAAATTGAAAAGGTAAGCACAGCAAATTTAATGGTGCTTATCCTTTCCATTCATTTTGGAATGTGTCGTATAGCGGGATGTACAAAACAGATGTTCTGTTGAAATCAACGACCTAGGACACTACTTTTAAGGTATCAAAACATCTGACAAACTTTGATTTTGGAGTGTAATGTAACCTTTAACTGTTAAAGGCAAAGCACTTTATTTGAGGTACAAATGTACCTTCCTTTTGGTCTGTTTGAGCACATCTGTGTGAAATAGAAAGCTCAATGAGGCTGGAGAGAAAATGTGGGTCCCTGTCAAATAGGTTTACACGGCTACACCCGATAAACAATGGCATGAAAGAAAGAGGGGCACAGAAACATTATTGAGACTCATCTGTGGATAAAAAACATTTGACAACAAAAACAACAATAAATAAGAATCAAGGCTATACATCAAGTAAAAATATATATATATATTCAGCAGAGCTGTCCATGTGCTCTTTAACATATCTCTGAAAGCCTGTGCATTGATTTTACACCAGAAAATGTGGGTGATGATAGAATGAAATATACCCAATTCATCTGTTGAAATATGACCTCAATTTCTAGTGGTCTTCAGACAGCCACGGACCTCAGACTGGGTTCATAATGAAAGTTTCAGCCAAGTCCTCACCTCTATTAGACCAACAGCTGCAGTCAACCTGCTGATGTTACGCAATGATGTAATTATATCAGTCTAAAGTCCCGTTGTAGTGACAGTCTTAAGAGCAAACAAATTAATTTGGTCTTGATATTCCATTCACCTCTTTGGGCTATATGGACTCTTCATGGGCTTTATCGATAATAGGAGGTGGGCAGCCAAAGAAGTCCATGCCGATATAGCGTGGGTATCCTTCCAGAACCGTCACCTCCACCGGGTCAAACTTCCAATACTGCATCCCACTCAGGAAATGAGCATATCCTGTCAAGAGGACAAAGGGTCAACATTTAGTCCACTGCAGTTCAACAGAATTATCATGGTTTGTACACACACACACACACATTTTCAATGTCAGTGTCACTTTAAATGCATTCAATGTCATCAAAATTAACCCTGATGACTCGGTGGCTCGCGACACGTACAAGGCAAGCAGGTGCGAGCTCTGCAAATCCACGAGGGAAGCAAAAAGACAATTCAGTCTCAAACTTGAAGACAACACAGGCTCAAGATGCATGTGGCAAGGACTACAGACGATCACGGACTAAAGGCAAATCCAGCTGTGTGGTGCCCACCGAAGCCTGCGTCCTAGACAAGCTTAACACATTCTATGCTCGCGTCGAGGCATCCAGCAATGCTCCTGCTGCTACGGGCAACCAAGTGCTTTCGCTCTCGGAGGCATGAGGAAAACTCTGAAAAGATGACATCCCTAGCCGCATCCTCAGTGTGCTGACCAGCTGGTTGGCATCTTTTTGCACATAATCAACCTGTCCCTGTCTGGCTGTAGTCCCCTCCTGCTTCAAAGAGACCACCATCGTCCCAGTGCCCAATAAAAACAAGGTGACGCCCAAATTACTAATTGCCCCGTCGCACTCACCCTAGTCATCATGAAGTGCTTCGAGGGAGAGGATGGTCATGGCCCACATCAAGACCAGCATGCCGGGCACACTGGATCCACTTTACATCGCTACTCACACAGCCCTAACACATCTGGACAAGAAGAACACCTATGTGAGAATGCTGTTCATTGACATGCCCCGATCCACATCATTGGGACTGCAGTAGAGAGTCAGCAGTATTAAATTCCTTGGAATCCACATCACAGAGGACTTGACGTGGACCAACAACACCACCACTCTTCCCACTGAGGACACACCGGTTGAATCAATGATTTTGTACGTTTCTATGTTGAATTTTCAATGCATTTTCAACGTATACATTGGTTTGATGATTATGTTGAAATTAGATTGATGTAGCAACCTTTTAGTAAGTTTAAGTCAATTGTAACGCTTGTCGTCTGGGGAAGGAGAGGAGGACCAAAGCGTGGCGTAGTAAGTATCCATATTGATTTATTCAAAAAAACAACTGAACACTGGAACAAAATAATAAACATGAAATATACAAAACCGAAACATTTACCGTGTGGCCCAAACACTCACACGGAAACAAACACCCACAAACCAAAAGTAAAACCCAGGCTACCTAAGTATGATTCTCAATCAGAGACAACTAACGACACCTGTCTCTGATTGAGAACCATACTAGGCTGAACACAAAAACCAACATAGAAAACCAACATAGACTGCCCACCCCAACTCACGCCCTGACCATACTAAAACAAGGAATAAAATAACAGAACTATGGTCAGAACGTGACAGTACCCCCCCCAAAGGTGCGGACTCCGGCCGCAAAACCTGAACCTGTAGGGGAGGGTCTGGGTGGGCGTCTGTCCGCGGTGGCGGCTCTGGCGCGGGACGTGGACCCCACTTCACCATAGTTTTTGTCCGCCTCCTCAACCGCCCCCTTGGTCTCTTATGAGCGGCGACCCTCGCCTCCGACCTCGTACTGGGGACCCTCACCACGGGTCCCAAATGGACGGGAGATTCTGGCAGCGCCGGAAAGGCGGGAGACTGCGGCAGCGCCGGACAGGCGGCTCCTGGCTGGCTGACGGCTCTGGCGGCTCCTGGTTGGCTGACGGCTCTGGCGGCTCCTGGCTGGCTGACGGCTCTGGCGGCTCTTGGCTGGCTGACGCTCCGGCGGCTCCTGACTGACTGACGCTCCAGCGTCTCCTGGCTGACTGACGGCTCCGGCGGCTCCTGGTTGACAGACGGGAGACTCTGGCGGCTCAGGACAGACGGGAGACTCTGGTGGGTCAGGACAGACGGGGATTCTGGCGGGTCAGGACAGACGGGGGACTCTGGCGGGTCAGGACAGATGGGAGACTCTGGCGGGTCAGGACAGACGGGAGACTCTGGCGGCTCAGGACAGACGGGAGACTCTGGCGGCTCAGGACAGACGGGAGACTCTGGCGGCTCAGGACAGACGGGAGACTCTGGCGGCTCAGGACAGACGGGAGACTCTGACGGCGCTGGGCAGGAGGAAGGCTCTGGCAGCGCTGGACAGGCGGGAGCACCTGTAGGGAGAAGACGCAGAGACAGCCTGATACGGGGGGCTGCCACCGGAGGGCTGGTGCGTGGCGGTGGCACCGGATAGACCGGACCGTGCAGGCGCACTGGAGCTCTTGAGCACCGAGCCTGCCCAACCTTACCTGGTTGAATGCTCCCCGTAGCCGGGCCAGTGCGGCGAGGTGGAATAGCCCGTACTGGGCTGTGCTGGCGAACCCGGGGACACCATGCATAAGGCTGGTGCCATGTACTCCAGCCCGAGGAGACGCACTGGAGACCAGATGCGTAGAGCCGGCTTCATGGCACCTGGCTCGATGCCCACTCTAGCCCGACCGATACGAAGAGCTGGAATGTACCGCACCGGGCTATGCACACGCACCGGGGGACACCGTGCGCTCCACCACATAACACAGTGCTTGCCCGGTCCCTCTCACTCTCCGGTAAGCACATGGATTTGGCTCAGGTCTCCTACCTGACTTAGCCACACTCCCCGTGTGCCTCCCCCAATACATTTTTGGGGCTGCCTCTCGGGCTTCCAGCCACGCTGCCGTGCTGCCTCCTCAAACCGGCGCCTCTCTGCTTTCGCTGCCTCCAGCTCTGCTTTGGGGCGGCGATATTCCCCTGGCTGTGCCCAGGGTCCTTTGCCGTCCAGAATCTCCTCCCAAGTCCAGTTCTCCAAATATCGCTGCCTCTCCTGCTGCTGCCCATTACCACGCTGCTTGGTCCTCTGGTGGTGGGTGTTTCTGTAACGGATATCCTCCTCTTCGCCTGAGGAGGAGTAAGGATCGGACCAAAGCGCGGTGTGGTAAGTGTCCATATTGATTTATTCAAAAACACTACTGAACACGGGAACAAAATAATAAACGTGAAATAAACCGAAACATTTACCGTGTGGCCCAAACAGTTACACGGAAACAAACACCCACAAACCAAAAGTGAAACCCAGGCTATCTAAGTATGATTCTCAATCAGAGACAACTAACGACACCTGCCTCTGATTGAGAACCATACTAGGCTGAACACAAAAACCAACATAGAAAAACAAACAGACTGCCCACCCCAACTCACGCCCTGACCATACTAAAACAAAGAATAAAATAACAGAACTATGGTCAGAACGTGACATCAATGTATTCAAGTTTTACCCTAATTTCAATGTTCACTACACTGGTTGAAATGAAATAAAATCAGTGCTGGTTAATTACTTTTTCAAATCCAATGTATTTTCCAAGTTGATTCTGTCACAATACATTGACAAATTATGTTGAAACAACGTAAAGGGTGCAATAGCGTCTCTACTTTCTAAGGCGGATGAAGAAATTCGGCATCTCAGTCTGTTACTCAGGCCCAGAAGCTAGGATATGCATATAATTGGAAGATTTGGATAGAAAACACTAACATTTCCAAAACTGTTAAAATAATGTATGTGAGTATAACAGAACTGATATGGTAGGCGAAAACCTGAGGAAAATCCATCCAGGAAGTTTTTACATTGAAAGCCTATCCACCATATAAACGGATATGACCCAGATTGCGTTCCCTATGGTTTCCACTACATGTGAACAGTCTTTAGACATTGTTTCAGGTTTTAATTCTGAAAAACTAAGGAGAATGACCACTTTGAATGAGTGGACAGTGGAAAGTCCCAGACCTGTTTGGTGAGCCCGACCGAGAGCGCGCCTTTCGTTGTTTTTCCTTCCTATTGACGACGCTATTGTCCGTTTGAAATATTATTGATTATTAGTGATTATTTAGACAAAAAAAGGAGGATTGATTATTAACATCGTTTGACATGTTTCTACAAACTTTACTGATACGATTTGGATTTTTCATCTGCCTGTTGTGACCGCCTTTGAGCCAATGGATTTTCTGAATGAAACGTGCCAAAAAAAGAGGTTTTTGGACATAAAGATTTATTGTGTAACATGGAGTCTTGTGAATGCAACCAAATGAAGCTCATCAAAGGTAAGTGATTAATTTTATCGCTATTTCTAACTTTTGTGACTCCTCTACTTGTCTGGAAAATGTTTGTATGGTTTTGTACGCGAGGCTCTATCCTCAGATAATCACATGGTTTCGCCGTAAAGCCTTTTTGAAATCTGACACGGCGGCAACAAGACGTTAATCTTTAAGCCGACGTATAACACTTGTATGTTTTATGAATTTTTATTATGAGTATTTCTGTTTTTGAATTTTGGGCTCTGCAATTTCACCGGATGTTGGCCTGGTGTGCCGCTAGCTGGACGCCTTTCCCAAACAGGTTTTAAGACACTAACAGCTTACAGATGGTAGGCAATTAAGGTCACAGTTATGAAAACGTAGGACACTAAAGAGGCCTTTCTACTGACTCTGAAAAACAACAAAAGAAAGATGCCCATGGTCCCTGCTCATCTGCGTGAACGTGCAATAGGCATGCTGCAAGGAGGGATGAGGACTGCAGATGTGGCCAGGGCAATAAATTGCAATGTCCGTACTGTGAGACGCCTAAGACAGCGCTACAGGGAGACAGAAAGAAAAGCTGATCGTCCTCGCAGTGGCAGACCACGTGTAACAACACCTGCACAGGATCGGTACATCCGAACATCACACCTGTGGGACAGATACAGGATGGTAACAACAACTGCCCGAGTTACACCAGGAACGCAAAATCCCTCCATCAGTGCTCAGACTGTCCGCAATAAGCTGAGAGAGGCTGGACTGAGGGCATGTAAGGCCTATTGTAATGCAGGTCCTCACTAGACATCACCGGCAACAACGTCGCCTATGGGCACAAACCCACCGTTGCTGGACCAGACAGGACCGGCAAAAAATTGGAACGGAAATGGTGCCACCAAACTGGAAGTCTTCCGACTAGCTTGGAAAGACAGTACCGTGCAGTATCGAAGAGCCCTCACTGCTGCTCGATCATCCTATTTTTCCAACTTAATTGTGGAAAATAAAAACAATCCGAAATGTCTTTTTGATACGGTCGCAAAGCTCACTAAAAAGCAGCATTCCCCAAGAGAGGATGGCTTTCACTTCAGCAGTAATAAATTCATGAACTTCTTTGAGGAAAAGATCATGATCATAAGAAAGCAAATTAGGAACTCCTCTTTAAATATGTGTATTCCTCCAAAGCTCAGTTGTCCTGAGTCTGCACAACTCTGCCAGGATCTAGGATCAAGAGAGACCACTCAAGTGTTTTAGTACTATATCATGAAAATAATCATGGCCTCTAAACCTTCAAGCTGCATACTGGACCCTATTCCAACTAAACTACTGAAAGAGCTGCTTCCTGTGCTTGGCCCTCCTATGTTCTGCCCCTGAACAGGCAAGTTAACCCACTGTTCCTCGTCATTGAAAATAAGAATTTGTTCTTAACTGACTTGCCTAGTTGAATAAAGGTTAAAAAAAAATGAATTTTTTTTTTTAACATAATGAACGGCTCTCTTTCCACCGGATGTGTACTAAACTCACTAAAAGTGGCAGCAATAAAGTCTCTCTTGAAAAAGCCAAACCTTGACCCAGAAAATATTTTTTAAACTATCGGCTTACATTGAATCTTCCATTCCTCTCAAAATTTTTAGAAACAGCTGTTGCCTTCCTGAAGACAAACAATGTATACCAAATGCTTCAGTCTGGTTTTCGACCCCATCATAGCACTGAGACTGCACTGAAGGTGGTAAATTACCTTTTAATGGCTTCAGACCGAGGCTCTGCATCTGTCCTCGTGCTCCTAGAACTTAGTGCTGCTTTTGATACCATTGATCACCACATTCTTTTGGAGAGATTGGAAACCCAAATTGGTCTACACGGACAAGTTCTGGCCTGGTTTAGATCTTATCTGTCGGAAAGATATCAGTTTGTCTCTGTGAATGGTTTGTCATCTGACAAATCAACTGCAAATGTCGGTGTTCCTCAAGGTTCCGTTTTAGGACCACTATTGTTTTCACTATATTTTACCTCTTGGGGATGTCAATCGAAAACATAATGTTAACTTTCACTGCTATGCGGATTACACACATCTGTACATTTCAATGAAACATGGTGAAGCCCCAAAATTGCCCTCGCTAGTAGCCTGTGTTTCAGACATAAGGAAGTGGATGGCTGCAAACTTTCTACTTTTAAACTCGGACAAAACAGAGATGCTTGTTCTAGGTCCCAAGAAACAAAGAGATCTTCTGTTGAATCTGACAATTAATCTTGATTGTTGTACAGTCGTCTCAAATAAAACTGTGAAAGACCTCGGCATTACTCTGGACACTGATCTCTCATTTGACGTACATATCAAGACTGTTTCAAGGACAGCTTTTTTCCATCTACATAACATTGCAAAAATCAGAAACTTTCTGTCCCAAAATTATGCAGAAAAATGAATCCATGCTTTTGTCACTTCTAGGTTAGACTACTGCAATGCTCTACTTTCCGGCTACCCGGATAAAGCACTAAATGAACTTCAGTTAGTGCTAAATACGGCTATTAGAATCCTGACTAGAACCAAAAAACATGATCATATTCCTCCAGTGCTAGCCTCCCTCCCTGATTTCAAGGTTTTACTGCTAACCTACAAAGCATTACATGGGCTTGAGCCTACCAGTCTTTACGATTTGGTCCTACTGTACATACCTACACGTACGCTACGGTCACAAGACTCAGGCCTCCTAATTGTCCCTAGAATTTCTAAGCAAACAGCTGGAGGCAGGGCTTTCTTCTACAGAGCTACATCTTTATGGAATGGTCTGCCTACCCATGTGAGAGACGCAGACTCTGTCTCAGCCTTTAAGTCTTCACTGAAGACTCATCTCTTCAGTAGGTCATATGATTGAGTGTAGTCTGGCCCAGGATTGTGAAGGTGAACGGAAAGGTTCTGGAGCAACGAACCGCCCTTGCTGTCTCTGCATGGCCGGTTCCCCTCTCTCCACTGGGATTCTCTGCCTCTAACCCTATTACAGGGGCTGAGTCACTGGCTTACTGTTGCTCTTCCATGCCGTCCCTAGGATGGGTGCGCCAATTGAGGGGTTTGAGTCACTGACGTGATCTTCCTGTCTGGGTTGGCGCCCCCGCTTGGGTTGTGCTGTGGCGGAGATCTTTGTGGGCTATACTCGGCCTTGTCTCAGGATGGTAAGTTGGTGGTTGAATATATCCCTCTAGTGGTGTGGGGGCTGTGCTTCGGCAAAGTGGGTGGGGTTATATCCTGCCTGTTTGGCCCTATCCGTGGGTTTCATCGGATGGGGGCACAGTGTCTCCTGACACCTCCTGTCTCAGCCTCCAGTATTTATGCTGCAGTAGTTTATGTGTCGGGGGGCTAGGGTCAGTCTGTTATATCTGGAGTACCTCTCCTGTCTTATCGGGTGTCCTGTGTGAATTTAAGTATGCTCTCTCTAATTCTCTCTTTCTCTCTTTCGTTCTTTCTATCTCTCGGAGGACCTGAGCCAAAGGACCATGCCTCAGGACTACCTGGCATGATGACTCCTTGCTGTCCCCAGTCCACCTGGCCGTGCTGCTGCTCCAGTTTCAACTGTTCTGCCTGCGGCTATGGAACACTGACCTGTTCACCGGACGTGCTACCTGTCTCAGACCTGATGTTTTCAACTCTCTAGAGACAGCAGGAGCGGTAGAGATACTCTTAATGATCGGATATGAAAAGCCAACTGACATTTACTCCTGAGGTGCAGACTTGTTGCACCCTCGACAACTACTGTGATTATTATTATTTGACCATGCTGGTCATTTATGAACATTTGAACATCTTGGCCATGTTCTGTTATAATCTCCAGCCGGCACAGACAGAAGAGGACTGGCCACCCCTCATAGCCTGGTTCCTCTCTAGGATGCCTGAACTCTGGAGCGGGATCGATTTGGAGGTGGAGGGCCCGTCATGGTCTGGGGCGGTGTGTCACAGAATCATCGGACTGAGCAGGTTGTCATTGCAGGTAATCTCAACGCTGTGCGTTACAGGGAAGACATCCTCCTCCCTCATGCGGTACCCTTCCTGCAGGCTCATCCTGACATGACCCTCCAACATGACAGAGCCACCATCCATACTGCTCATGGATGGACTTCCTGACAGGCCGCCCCCAGGTGGTGAGGGTAGGCAACAACATCTCCTCCCCGCTGATCCTCAACACTGGGGCCCCACAAGGGTGCGTTCTGAGCCCTCTCCTGTACTCCCTGTTCACCCACGACTGCGTGGCCATGCACGCCTCCAACTCAATCATCAAGTTTGCGGACGACACAACAGTGGTAGGCTTGATTACCAACAACGACGAGACGGCCTACAGGGAGGAGGTGAGGGCCCTCGGAGTGTGGTGTCAGGAAAATAACCTCACACTCAACGTCAACAAAACTAAGGAGATGATTGTGGACTTCAGGAAACAGCAGAGGGAACACCCCCATCCACATCGATGGAACAGTAGTGGAGAGGGTAGCAAGTTTTAAGTTCCTCGGCATACATCACAGACAAACTGAATTGGTCCACTCACACAGACAGCATCGTGAGGAAGGCGCAGCAGCGCCTCTTCAACCTCAGGAGGCTGAAGAAATTCGGCTTGTCACCAAAAGCACTCACAAACTTCTACAGATGCACAATCGAGAGCATCCTGGCGGGCTGCATCACCGCCTGGTATGGCAACTGCACCGCCCTCAACCGTAAGGCTCTCCAGAGGGTAGTGAGGTCTGCACAACGCATCACCGGGGCAAACTACCTGCCCTCCAGGACACCTACACCACCCGATGCTACAGGAAGGCCATAAAGATCATCAAGGACATCAACCACCCGAGCCACTGCCTGTTCACCCCGCTGTCATCCAGAAGGCGAGGTCAGTACAGGTGCATCAAAGCTGGGACCGAGAGACTGAAAAACAGCTTCTATCTCAAGGCCATCAGACTGTTAAACAGCCACCACTAACATTGAGTGGCTACTGCCAACACACTGTCAATGACACTGACTCTACTCCAGCCACTTTAATCATGGGAATTGATGGGAAATGATGTAAATATATCACTAGCCACTTTAAACAATGCTACCTTATATAATGTTACTTACCCTACATTGTTCATCTCATATGCATACGTTGATACTGTACTCTATATCATCGACTGCATCCTTATGTAATACATGTATCACTAGCCACTTTAACTATGCCACTTGGTTTACATACTTATCTCATATGTATATACTGTACTCGATATCATCTACTGTATCTTGCCTATGCTGCTCTGTACCATCACTCATTCATATATCCTTATGTACATATTCTTTATCCCCTTACACTGTGTATAAGACAGTAGATTTTTTGGAATTGTTAGTTAGATTACTTGCTCGTTATTACTGCATTGTCGGAACTAGAAGCACAAGCATTTCGCTACACTCGCATTAACATCTGCTAACCATGTGTATGTGACAAATAAAATTTGATTTGATTTGATTTGATTTGATTTGATTTCATTTTGTGTGTGATTTCCTGCAAGACAGGAATATCAGTGTTCTGCCATGGCCAACGAAGAGCCCGGATCTCAATCCCATTGAGCACGTCTGGGACCTGTTGGATCGGAGGGTGAGGGCTAGGGCGGGTGAGGGCTAGGGATACTGACTGTTACTTTTGATTTTGACCCCCCTTTGTTCAGGGACACATTATTCCACTTCTGTTAGTCACATGTCTGTGGAACTCGTTCAGTTTATGTCTTAGTTGTTGAATCTTGTTATGTTCATGCAAATATTTACACATGTTAAGTTTGCTGGAAAAACATTATTAACTTATGTTTTCTTCTTACAGTGATGGAAGTACGACTCTCACCATATTGGTCTTGGAAGGCAGCGTCGATGTCCATGGGGATGCCCCCCCAGTCCTGCATGCTGCGTGGGTGGGCTGTCTCCACCCGGTTCTCCAGGGGGCTGAAGCGCCAGTAGGTTCCCGACTTGATGAGGTAAGTCTTCTGGGCCTTGTCCTCGCCCCACATGAGGGCTGCCTGGATGTCCGACACGTGGAGACCCAGCCGACTCAACGAGTCCGGCCCTGTGATCTTCCTCTCTGCGTCAAACACCCAATAACTGTCACCTGTTAATGATGTCACACACAGGGGACACAAATGAGAACACACCAAACATTGCCCATGTCTTTTAAGAAACAGATCTAGGAACCGATTAGTCCACTCCCAATTGTAATGTCAATTTTTTGTGGGATGGAATAATATCTGACCCTGTATCAGTTTGTAGGGGCAACTTTTGTGCTTAGCAGATGGTGGGTCACATGAACCAGGCTGAAACCTTCACCTGGTGAATGGACCTACTGCTGTGTTACATCTCCCTCCCTACTGCTGCTGTTTGTAGGAGCTACGGACCTAATTTACCCATGCAAACACTGTCTGAGCCCTTCTGCATATTTCCCCCCTGGTGATCTGCTGTCCAATATTTTCATTTTAGAAGTTTGACCTAACTAAACTTTCATACAAATGGCTCTCAAAGTGTACACTTTCTGTTCTACTCAGAACTGCTACCAACGTGCCAGAGTCTGGTATAGCAGTCTAAACTCCTGATTCTGGACCATACATACAACCTGGCAAAGGGGCAAGTCTCACCTTGGGCCTCTCCGGTCTGTGCCCTTCTTTTCATTACTCCATATTTGCTACAAGCGGTCCTGTCATAAAATACTATCTCCTTTCAAAAAATATATATATAACTGCAAGCAGCCTTGTTTCAAACCCAATGGCAGTTCAGTGCCACCATCAGGACAACTTGGACTTATTGCCCTTGGACGAGCTACTTCTGTACTCCTTACCATGCCTTAAAAGCTTAAAAGCAGCTTAAAAGCAACCGCTACCAACAGAGCGTCCATAGACATAGACTTACTCGAATGGGTGAAGACCCCCAGAGCATGGCAGTTATTCTGTTTTTATGGTGGAACCCACCTTGGAAGAACCAGCTGTTTCCAGTCTTGTCTTCGTAGGCCGCATCGATGTTGTCGGGGATCCCCCTCCAGTGGCGTGTTGCTAGCGCCGGGTACCCCGCCTGCAGTCGGCCGTCGCGGATACGCCACACATAGCAGGACTTGAAGAAGAACAACTCACCTCTGATCATGGACACTGCATCAAAGTTAGTCCTGCAGGGGTCCGGCTGTGGCCAAGTCATGGCGAGAGAGACCCACAGTGAGCACAGGTTGTCATGCAAAAGTATTGGAAATATTGGAAGGCAAGACACTTTCTTGAATCTTAACTTTTCTCAAGAGATTGAATTGGGCATATAAGCTTAATAATGTTTCAGTGTCTAACTACAGTATCTTGAGAAAGTATTCACACCCCTTGACTTTTATTTTGTTAAAATGTTACTTCCACTTTGACATTACAGAGTATATTGTGTAGATCATTGACAATAAAAAATGTAAAACTAAAAATGTATCCCACTTTGTAACACAACAAAATGTGGTAAAAGTCAAGGGGTGTGAATACTTTCTGAAGGCATTGTATATGCTCCCAACAATGGATGTGATCAATAATAAGTTGAACTTCTATTCATGTTTTTTCCTCACCACAGTGGTTTCGATCTCATTGGTCTCTGTGATGACAGGCGTGGCTTTCCGCGGTGGGCCGTACAGGTATTGGATGCCCTGCTTGTCATCGTCACTCAGCTCCAAAGGGTATGAGAAGCTGTAGAAGGGGGACATGACGGCTCTGTGGACCAGGGAGTGCTGGAGGCCAAGAACATGGCCAAACTCATGGGCCGCCACCTGCAAGAGGTCCGTACCTGAGGGACCACCATGGGACATAGGACAAGGGACAGTGACTGTGAGACAGAGGGCTTTAACCAAACTTTCCTGAGCAAGATTTAGGCAGTAACTTTACAGTATCTTTGGCAATGTTTATTCAGTATCTTCCCGTATAAACTACTACAGATGTAGGATCCTAATTTGATCAATTTTGCAACGGAAAGAAGATAATCCTGCAGCAACAAGAAATGTTAATTATTATTTTACCTTTATTTAACTATGCAAGTCAGTTAAGAACAAATTCTTATTTTCAATGACGGCCTAGGAGCAGTGGGTTAACTGCCTGTTCAGGGGCAGAACGACAGATTTGTACCTTGTCAGCTCGGTGGTTTGAACTTGCAACCTTCCGGTTACTAGTCCAACGCTCTAACCACTATGGACATGTTTGTAGGGGTTGTCATAATGTAAAATCAAGTCAAATATTTCTAAGTGGAAATTACAACGTTCAGAAGCCTTTTTAAACCTCAAATAAACTACATGTTTTAAATGTCCTGCATTGCAGGAAATGTATCCTGGAACAGGGTGATCAAAATAAGATCCTACATCTGTACCTATAGGCTCGTAAATCGCTTATTTATGCTATTCACTCACCCATGCTGTTGCCCACAGTCCAACTCTCGTCATAGTCAAAGTGGATGTCGCCTGCCCGGTGGGTTCTGGGAAAAAAGGCATGAGCCAGAATGCCTCCAGGACCATCAAAGGGCAGGTTGTCACCATGCCAGTACCTACACAACAAACAGAGGCACAAGGCAAGGTCATTTGTTTAAGACAAAGTTCACCTCATGACCACTTCAAAAGTCATAACATCACTTTAGGGGCTCCGTACAAATCTGATTCACGTGTTTGTTATTAAGTTTGTACTGCACGTACCAGGGATATATCCATTTTGAGATTAATTAAGATTCACTGGAAGTGGAAATTGACACTGACTATTTGCTGGGTTCTCGGCTCAGATATTCAAGCTCCATTGGACCTTTTGTACAGTAACTGATCAAAGTAATGCTGTCATCGCAGTCCGTATTTAAAATAGATTCAATTTAGAATGTGTCCCTGGCCTACACACAATACCTCATAATGCCAAAGTAGAATTATGTTTTTAGAAATGTTTATAAATGAATTAAAAATGAAAATCTCAAATGTCTTGAGTCAATAAGTACTTAACCTCTTTATTATGGCAAGCCTAAATAGGAATAAAAATGTGCTTTACAAGTCACATAATATGTTTCATGGACTCACTTAATAGTAGTGTATAGCATGATTTTTAAAAGACTACCCCATCTCTGTACCCCTCATATACAATTATCTGTAAGGTCCCTCAGTTGAGCAGTGAATTTCAAACACAGATTCAAACACAAAGACCAGGGACGTTTTCCTATGTCTCGCAAAGAAGGGCACCGATTGGTAGATGGGTAAAAATAAAAAAGACAACATTGAATATTCCTTTAAGCATCGTGAAATTATTAATTACACTTTGGGTGGTGTATCAATACACCCAGTCACTACAAAGATACAGGCGTCCTTCCTAACTCTGTTGCCGGAGAGGAAGGAAACCGCTCACGGATTTCACCATGAGGCCAATGGTGACTTTAAAACAGTTACAGAGTTTACTGGCTGTGATAGGAGAAAACTGAGGATGGATCAACAACATTGTAGTTACTCCACAATACTAACCTAAAAGAGTGAAAAGAAGGAAGACTGTACAGAATAAAATTATTCCAAAACATGCATCCTGTTTCCATTAACGCACTAAAGTAAAACTGTAAAAAACAAATCCAACACAACATATCACTGAGTCCCACTCTTCATATTTTTAAGCATGGTGGTGGCTGCATCATGTGATGGGTATGCCTGTCATCGGCAAGGACAATGGAGTTTTTTGGGATTAAATAAATGGAATAAAGCTAAGCACAGGCAAAATCCTAGAGGAAAACCTGGTTCAGTCGGACACTGGAAGACAAAATCACCTTTCAGCAGAACAATAACCTAAAACACAAGTTGCTTACCAAGATGACATTGAGAGGCCTAGTTATAGTTTTGCCTTAATTAAATCAGATTGAAAATCTATGGCAAAACTTGAGAATGGCTGTCGAGCAATGATCAACAACAAGCTTGACAGGGACTAAAGGATTTTTAAAAGACTAATGTACAAATATTGTAAAATTCAGGTGTGAAAAGATCTTATAGAAAAAAAAACAGAAAGACTCACAGCTGTAATCAAATATGATTCTAACATGTATTGACTCAGGGGTGTGAATAATTACAGTATTGTATTGACTCAGGGGTGTGAATAATTACAGTATTGTATTGACTCGGGGGTGTGAATAATCAGGGGTGTGAATAATCAGGGGTGTGAATAATTAGGGGTGTGAATAATCAGGGTGTGAATAATCAGGGGTGTGAATAATCAGGGTGTGAATAATCAGGGGTGTGAATAATTACAGTATTGTATTGACTCAGGGGTGTGAATAATCAGGGGTGTGAATAATCAGGGGTGTGAATAATTACAGTATTGTATTGACTCAGGGGTGTGAATAATTACAGTATTGTATTGACTCAGGGGTGTGAATAATTACAGTATTGTATTGACTCAGGGGTGTGAATAATTACAGTATTGTATTGACTCAGGGGTGTGAATAATTACAGTATTGTATTGACTCAGGGGTGTGAATAATTACAGTATTGTATTGACTCAGGGGTGTGAATAATTACAGTATTGTATTGACTCAGGGGTGTGAATAATTACAGTATTGTATTGACTCAGGGGTGTGAATAATCACAGTATTGTATTGACTCAGGGGTGTGAATAATCACAGTATTGTATTGACTCAGGGGTGTGAATAATTACAGTATTGTATTGACTCAGGGGTGTGAATAATTACAGTATTGTATTGACTCAGGGGTGTGAATAATTACAGTATTGTATTGACTCAGGGGTGTGAATAATTACAGTATTGTATTGACTCAGGGGTGTGAATAATTACAGTATTGTATTGACTCAGGGGTGTGAATAATTACATTAATTAATTAATTAATTAGCCCCCTTTGCCTTGATGACAGCTTTGCACACTCTTGGCATTCTCTCAACCAGCTTCACTTGGAATGCTTTTCCAACAGTCTTGAAGTAGTTCCCACATATGCTCAACACTAGTTGGCTGCTTTTCCTCCACTCTGTGGTCCAACTCATCCCAAACCATCTCAACTGGGTTGATGTCGGGTGATTGCCAGGTCATCGGATGCAGCACGCCATCACACTCCTTCTTGGTCAGATAGCCTTTACACAGCCTGGAAGTGTTGGGTCATTGTCCTGTTGAAAAACAAATGATAGTCCCACTAAGCGCAAACCAGATGGGATGGCGTATCGCTGCAGAATGCTGTGGTAGCCTTGCTCGTTAAGTGTGCCTTGAATTCTAAATAAATAACCAACTGTCACCAGCAAAGCACCCCCACGCCATCACACCTCCTCCTCCGTGCTTCACGGTGGGAACCTCACATGCGGAGATCATCCATTCACCTACTCTGCATCTCACATCGACATGGCAGTTGGAACCAAAAATCTCGAATTTGGACTCATCAGATCAAAGGACAGAATTCCACCAATCTAATGTCCATTGCTCGTGTTTCTTGGCCCAACAAAGTCTCTTCAAATTTTTCACGTATCCCTCCGAAACTGTCATTACGCACACCTGGTCCCTATTCCCATTTGATTACGAATTGTGTAAGTGTGTCCTTACACAATTGAGAATCTGGATCATTGTCATTGTCACAATCATTTGGATCATTGTCTTGTTGGAAGACAAATCTCCGTCCCAGTCTCAGGTCTTTTGCAGACTCCATCAGGTTTTCTTCCAGAATGGTCCTGTATTTGTCTCCATCCATCTTCCCATCAATTTGAACCATCTTCCCTGTCCCTGCTGAAGAAAAGCAGGCCCAAACCATGATGCTGCCACCACCATGTTTGACAGTGGGGATGGTGTGTTCAGGGTGATGAGCTGTGTTGCTTTTACGCCAAACATAACGTTTTGCATTGTTGCCAAAAAGTTCAATTTTGGTTTCATCTGACCAGAGCACCTTCTTCCACATGTTTGGTGTGTCTCCCAGGTGGCTTGTGGCAAACTTTAAACGACACTTTTTATGGATATCTTTAAGAAATGGCTTTCTTCTTGCCACTCTTCCATAAAGGCCAGATTTGTGCAATATACGACTGATTGTTGTCCTATGGACAGAGTCTCCCACCTCAGTTGTAGATCTCTGCAGTTCATCCAGAGTGATCATGGGCCTCTTGGCTGCATCTCTGATCAGTCTTCTCCTTGTATGAGCTGAAAGTTTGGAGGGACGGCCAGGTCTTGGTAGATTTGCAGTGGTCTGATACTCCTTCCATTTCAATATTATCGCTTGCACAGTGCTCCTTGGGATGTTTAAAGCTTGGGAAATCTTTTAGTATCCAAATCCAGCTTTAAACTTCTTCACAACAGTATCTCGGACCTGCCTGGTGTGTTCCTTGTTCTTCATGATGCTCTCTGCGCTTTTAACGGACCTCTGAGACTATCACAGTGCAGGTGCATTTATACGGAGACTTGATTACACACAGGTGGATTGTAATTATCATCATTAGTCATTTAGGTCAACATTGGATCATTCAGAGATCCTCACTGAACTTCTGGAGAGAGTTTGCTGCACTGAAAGTAAAGGGGCTGAATAATTTTGCACGCCCAATTTTTCAGTTTTTGATTTGTAAAAAAGTTTGAAATATCCAATAAATGTCGTTCCACTTCATGATTGTGTCCCACTTGTTGTTGATTCTTCACAAAAAAATACAGTTTTATATCTTTATGTTTGAAGCCTGAAATGTGGCAAAAGGTCGCAAAGTTCAAGGGGGCCGAATACTTTCGCAAGGCACTGTATTTGGACTCAAATTTCTGAGGCAGTTAACTCTAATGAACTTAACTCTGCCACAGAGGATAACTCGGACTTCCTTTCCTGTTGCAGTCCTCATGAGAGCCAGTTTCATCAAAGGGCTTGATGGTTTTTGCGATTGCACTTTAAGAAACTTTCAAAGTTCTTGACATTTTCCGGATTGACTGACCTTCATGTCTTAAAGTAATGATGAACTGTCGTTTCTCTTTTCTTATTTGAGCTGTTCTTGCCATAATGGACTTGATCTTTAACCAAATATGGGTGGTATACAGAACACAACTGACTGGCTCAAATGCATTTAGAAGGAAAGAAATTCCACAAATTAACTTTTAACAAGGCACACCTATTAATTCAAATGCATTCCAGGTGACTACCTCATGAAGCTGGCTGACAGAATACCAAGAGTGTGCAAAGTTGTCATCAAGGCAAAGGGTGGTTACTTTGAAGAATCTCAAATATATTTGTTTAACACTTTTTTGCTTAACTAGATGATTCCATATGTTATTTCATAGTTGTAATGTCTTCTCTATTATTCTACATAGTACAAATAAAGTAAAACCCTGGAATGAGTAGGTGTGTCCAAACTTTTGACTGGTACTGTGTATTAAGGCATTTGTGAAAATTCTACAGCAACATAGAGTGGTAAGGTGGCCGTGGGTTTGGACAATTAATAGACACTGCCATAAATAAAACATGTGCCATAGCCAATCAGAGCTACATTAGCGCTATATGCAAATAAGCTATTTGCCACACGGGCCTGCACTTTGAACTGAAGTTTGTGTTTTCAGTCAGTAGCAAATGACAGCTGTATATTTAGCCACTGAAAAACGATATGAGGGGGACAAGTTGTTCACTTACCCACTCCTCCAATGACATGACATCCTCCTAGTGGATAGCTAATGTTATGCTCTGTGTTTTTAGCTTGCTAAATAAATAATGAATGCTGCATTGATGTATGGTGCACTCAAAATGTATTGTAGTTGAGTAGCCAGCCTAGGCTACTGCTGAAATAGGTGTGCATTGGTGTGCATGGTGTTTTGTTGCAGATTTAGTTTTTTGGTCATTCATTGTCAGTGCTTGCTGGGACTTGTATTGACATTCCCAGCCTTAGTAACAGTCGTCCATTTATTCAAAATATTGAGTCATTGAAACTGAAACGGTGCATTCCAAATGGGTGGAGGTAGCAAACAATGTACCAGGCCAGCTTTGATTTACAACCTGCAATATTTTTGGGACTACCAAGAAATGTATTGTTGAATTGGTTGGTTTTGGTTTTGTAGCATGAACTGGGAATTTGATATTTTGACTGATATGATGATTGTGTTTTTCATATCTGCGAAGTAATTAAAACACTGTCAGTTCCACTTTAAAGTTGTGCTCTGGGAGGAGTAAGAGACTACTATGGAACAGTCAATGTGTTGCTAATGCTACAGTCCGTTATTATTACAACAAAGTCAACACAGAGAAGACAGCAGAAACACTGGCCTGGTAATGACCCCCCCTGCAGTCAGTCGCTCGACTTGTTCCTCACCACAGCCAGCCACTGGAACCAGACTGAGAACAACAGTGCTGATTGCTAGCTTGAGGGGCAAAAGTTGCAGGTCCCGCTCTGTGATGTTGTGTGTCTCCTGAGGTGAAAATGTGATGAGCCAGCAGAGTGCAGTACACACCCTTACTGTGCTGTAAATCATTTCTTTCTTGAAAAGAGGCCACCCAGCTGTGTGTGCAGAAATGATTGTGTGCGAGAGGGAGTAAAGGGCACGGGAGGTTCTGTGCCTGTTGACAATCAGCAAAATGACCATGAAGCTATATTTAGGGATACTTAGTAAGTGGTTACCTCAAAGGGAACATGAGTAATGATTAATGAGGCAATATTTTGGTGTTTGGCAAAGGGTGGTTGATTATACTCAGCATTTTAACGTTTGATCAATACATATGCCATGTTTCACATGAACATGAGCTCTCTATTTTCTATTCTACACCATTATTTCTCTCTTCTATGTTTTTACATCGTCTAGATTTTGTCTCAAGAGTGACACTTACTGTAATGTTGAAAAGGAAATTGAGTTCCGCAACAACAAAGACTTATTCTTCTTGGCTCTGCTCTGATAACACTCTCCTGGAAGTAACTATTAGCTTGACCTTTCCACTCTCCAGCCCCCTCCCTGCTGAGCTGTATGCGCAGATGTTGGGAAATATTTGGGCTGCTCTGCTGTAACATGCTTGAGTGCTCTGACTCTTGTAAATGGCTGTGGTTTTTCAGGTCACGACTGCCAGACGGAGTAGGAGGGTGGCCAATGTCTGGCTAGGCCTGTCTTTTAACTGTAATGGAAGAGCCGAGGCAGTCAAAACACAAGGAAGAGACCAAACGACCCTGAGGGCGCAGGGTTCATCGTGTCAATCAAAAGATGCTTCAAAGGCAAAGAAACACCAAACTAAATTGAAGTTGTGCCCCCTAATTTTCTGTTACGTTTGGTTTGAAATGACATCATAAACATAAACACTGCTAAACACTGAATACACATAGACTGGGCACCCTCTCCTTTGAGGTCCTTTGTAGCCCAGTTAGTAGAGCATGATGCTTGTAACTAGAGGTCGACAGATTATGATTTTTCAACACCGATACTGATTATTGGAGGACCAAAAAAGCCGATACAGATTAATCGGACGATTTTTAAAAATGTATTTGTAATAATGACAATTACAACAATACTGAATGAACACTTATTTTAACTTACTATAATACATCAATAAAATCAATTTAGCCTCAAGTAAATAATGAAACATGTTCAATTTGATTTAAATAATGCAAAAACAAAGTGTTGGAGAAGAAAGTAAAAGTGCAATATGTGCTATGTAAGTTAGCTAACGTTTCAGTTCCTTGCTCAGAACATGAGAACATATGAAAGCTGGTGGTTCCTGTTAACATGAGTCTTCAATATTCCCAGGTAAGAAGTTTTAGGTTGTAGTTATTATAGGAATTCTAGGACTATTTCCCTCTATACCATTTGTATTTCATTAACCTTTGACTATTGGATGTTCTTATAGGCACTTTAGTATTGCCAGTGTAACAGTATAGCTTCTGTCCCTCTCCTCGCTCCTCCCTGGGCTCGAACCAGAAACACAATGACAACAGCCACCATCGAAGCAGCGTTACCCATGCAGAGCAAGGGGAACAACTACTAGAAGGCTCAGAGCGAGTGACGTTTGAAACACTATTAGCGCGTGCTAACTAGCTAGCCATTTCACTTCGGTTACACCAGCCTCATCTCGGGAGTTGATAGGCTTGAAGTCATAAACAGCTCAATGCTTGACACACAACGAAGCCACTGACAAAATGCACGAAAGTGCTGTTTGAATGAATGTTTACGGGCCTGCTTCTGCCTACTACCACTCAGTCAGATACTTAGATACTTGTATGCTCAGTCAGATTATATGCAACGCAGGACACGCTAGATAATATCTAGTAATATCATCAACCATGTGTAGTTAACTAGTGATTATGATTGATTGTTTTTTGTAAAATAAGTTTAATGCTAGCTAGCAATTTACCTTGGCTTACTTACTTACTCCTTGTGGAGTGCAACGAGAGAGAGGCAGACGTTATTGCGTTGGACTAGTTAACTGTAAAGTTGCAGGATTGAATACCCTGAGCTGACAAGGTGAAAATCTGTCGTTCTGCTCCTGAACAAGGCAGTTAACCCACCGTTCCTAGGCCGTCATTGTAAATAAGAATGTGTTCTTAACTGACTTGCCTAGTTAAATAAAGGTATAAAAAATACATTTTAAAAATCGGCAAATCAGCGCCCAAAAATACAGATTTCCGATTGTTATGAAAACCTAATTAATCGGCCATTCTGATTAATCAGTCGACCTCTACTTGTAACGCAAGGGTAGTGAGTTTGATTCCCGGTCCACCCAAACGTAAAATGTAGGCATGCATGACTAAGTCGGTTTGGATAAAGGTGTCTGCTAAATTGCATATGTGACCAACCGCCTTGATTCAGTCTTATGTAGCAACATTTGAAATTGTGTTTTTTTACATAGGATAAAAGCAGAGACACAGAGCTACAAAGTGGTATATCATACACTGCATTTGAGGAACAATGGAAAAGTAATTCTGCTTTGAAAGTTGATAAACTTGTAACCTCACTTTTGAGAAAATGGCCTTTGAATATTTTGGTACCTACTGGAGAGCTTTTCTTTGTCTACACCCATTCATCATCGTTCACACCCTCTTAAGCTTTAGCCCCCATCCAAACTCTGACCACTCTACTCGCCCTAGCGGAGCTGGTTAGACATTTTATCCAGAGCGTTGGTTACTAACTGTGCTGCTGGCAACAATTTATTTACACTTTTTTGCTGACGTTTACTGACACCGGCCATATTCAATGTTTGTTGAGCGTCCATAAATTCATTAGTTATTCTGTGCTCTGGCACACTCAGTCGAGTGCGCTCTGAAATCGGAGTAGATGGCCAGACTTAATTGACAAACTCACCCGAAATGATTACTTGCATAGTGACATGTAGCTAGCTAAATAATGAACCATAATCCCAACACATGACGTTACTACCCTGCATGAATCTGCAGGTAGCTAACCAACCAAATTCAATGTTAGCTAGCTAACATTAGGCTACTTCACGGCTCTCCTGTGAAGTAGTGACCCGCGACATAGCCTAGTTTCCTGAAACGGGTTACATGTATACTATTGATGTCTACAGCAGAGCTTAAGACAGCAGTTGCAAGTCTACAACAAAGTCAGTTATCCATCACTGAAATGTCTTTCGTTTTGGATTAAAGGCCCAGTGCAGTAAAAAATGGATTTTCCTGTGATTTATATACAGTGCATTCAGAAAGTATTTATACCCCTTCACTTTTTCCACATTTTGTTACGTTAGAGCCTTATTCTGAAATTGATTAAATTGTTTTTTCCCCCTCATCAATCTATACACAATACCCCATAATGACAATGCAAAAAACGTTTTTTAGCGATTTTTGCAAATTTATATACGTAAATATATTTGATTTTTAATATAAGTATTCAGACCCTTTACTCGGTACTTTGAAGCTCTTTTGGCAGCCGTTACAGCCTCGAGACGCTACAAACCTGGCACACCTGTATTTGGGGAGTTTATCCCATTCTTCTCTGCAGATCCTCTCAAGTTCTGTCAGGTTAGATGGGGAGTGTTGCTGCACAGCTATTTTCAGGTCTCTCTAGAGATGTTCGATCGGGTTCAAGTCTGGGATCTGCCTGGGCCACTCAAGGACATTCAGAGACTTGTCCCAAAGCCACCCCTGAGTTGTCTTGGCTGTGTGCTTAGGGTCGTTGTCCTGTTGGAAAGTGAACCTTCACCTCAGTCTGAGGTCCTGGAGCAGGTTTTCATCATGGATCTCTCTGTACGTTGCTCCGTTCATCTTTCCCTTGATCCTGACCTGTCTCCCAGTCCCTATTGCTGAAAAACATCCTCACAGCATGATGTTGCCACCACCATGCTTCACCGTAGGGATGGTATTGGCCAGGTGATGAGCAGTGCCTGGTTTCCTCCAGATGTGACGCTTGTCATTCATGCCAGAGAATCTTGCTTCTCATGGTCTGAGAGTCCTTTAGGTGCCTTTTGGCAAACTCCAAGTGCACTGTCATGTGACTTTTACTGAGGAGTGGCTTCTGTCTAGACACTACCATAAAGATCTGATTGGTGGAGTGATGCAGATATGGCTGTCTTTCTGGAAGGTTCTCCCATCTCCACAGAGGAACTCTGGAGCTCTGTCAGAGTGACCATCGGGTTGTTGGTCATTTCCTTGACCCTTCTCCGCCGATTGCTCAGTTTGACCTGGTGGACAACTCTAGAAAGTGTCTTGGTGGTTCCCAACTCCAACCATTTAAGAATGATGGAGGCAACTGTGTTCTTGGGGACCTTCAACACTGCGGATAAATGTGGAAGATGTGAAGGGGTCTGAATAATTTCCCAATGCACTGTATATTTCCACACTATGAGGTTGGAATAATACTGTGCAATTGTGAAAATTATGATTTCAGCTTGTTTTGGCCTTTGGAGTTTCAAACCTCTGTCAATAACAGCTAGTTTTCCCCATCTCACTCTGAGTGCTCCCAGACAGTCCTAGCTGTCATGCCCTGGTCTTAGTATTTTGTGTTTATATATTTATTTGGTCAGGCCAGGGTGTGACATGGGTTTATTTTGTGTTGTGTTTTGGTATTGGGGTTTTAGTAGGTATTGGGATTGTGGCTGAGTAGGGGTGTCTAGCATAGTCTATGGCTGCCTGAGGCGGTTCTCAATCAGAGTCAGGTGATTCTCGTTGTCTCTGATTGGGAACCATATTTAGGTAGCCTGGGTTTCACTGTGTGTTTTGTGGGTGATTGTTCCTGTCTCTGTGTTAGTTTTCACCAGATAGGCTCAGTCACTTTGGTTTTTTCTTTTTTCCTTTTTTTGAAGAGAAGAGAACGAGCGCCATTCTCCTTGCGGCGGTCCCTGGGATTGGGCTGGCCAACACGATTCGGTTTGCTTGGAAGGAAAAGGAGTTGGAGCCTTTAGGACGGGAAACTTTTGGAAGGATAATATTGATGGGGATTCTAAAGCTGACGGTGAAGGACGTGTTTTGTTTCCAAGGCAACTCGTTGGAGGGAGCATAACGACGTGGCACTATATACAGAGGAGAAACACGATGATATCCTGAGAAGGGCAAGAGCAGTGGGAGGTGAGAGGCCGATGAGCCACTATGAAATAACAAGCCTGGCGAAGAACAACTTTAGGGTTGTAACTGTCAACATTTACAACCCATACGTTAAGGACGAAGAGGTGAGGGCCTTTCTGGGGAGATACATGGATAACGTCTCCTCAGCAAGGCACCTTAAAGACTCCCTTGGGTTTTGGAATGGGAGGAGAGGCTTCCAGGCCTTCCTCAGGGAGGACCCAAAGGGACATGGTGGCTACCTCCATCCTCCTGCTATGTTCTCCCTAGGGGCTGACAGGGGGACGTTGTTTTATGCACGTCAGACCCCATTTTGCAGGCGCTGTATGGCCTACGGCCACATATTCGCCACGTGCAGCACAAGAAAATGCAGATTTTGTGGATCTGAGGAACACGAGGCGAGGGATTGTGACAAGCCTAAGGCGTGCCACGGGTGTGGCTCGTCAGCACACCTGTGGAGGGGGTACCCGGCTCGTCAGAGGTCATATGCGTCTGCGGCTGGGGGGGGAGCAGGAGCGGGGGATGGGGGAAGAAGAGGAGGGGAAGGAAGCACGCCTCATGACCAGAGTACAGGTCCAGAGGGGAAGGCCGCAAGGAAGGAGGAGGAGCAAGAAGCGGCGGATGGAAGAGAGAAGGAAACGGAAGGCACGGGAGTAGGAGAACCAGGAAAAGCGGCGGAAGAAGGCAACCGAGTGGAGGAGCATGAGAGAGAAGAAAGCGAGGGAGGAGTGGCCGACAGTGAGAGGGAGGGGATGGCCAAGAGAGTGATGGGGGTGGGAGAAACCTCTGGGTTGCTGCTGGTTTCCCCAGGCCCTCAACTTCTGTTGGGTGGGGACACACCTAACAAGACTCAGGACTGGGTACAGGAGGAGGTGGGGAGTTTTTTGTTTGGGGACTCAGCCTCCCCAATTTTTTTCCAAACCAGCTACAGCACTGGGGAGGGGGAGGAGTGTGGGGGTAGACCCAGGGTGCAGGCACGCCGGAGCCAAACACTATTCCTGCATCCTGGGTTGGTGAGATGGAGGAAGAGGGGGGGATGTCGGGAGTACGGATGGTGTTCTCACCGGTAGATATGGAGCAGGGGAGCATCGGGTGAGTCTCCTGTTTTTGTTTTTTTTCTGTCTGGGTTTAGAATTTGAGTGTATTACATGTTTTAATTGTATTTTTTCATGGGGTCTAATTTTACTTTTGTTAGTTTAAATGTAAGGGGTTTAAGGGATTTTGTTAAGAGGAGGGCGGTTTTTAGTTATTTGGAGGGTGTGGGGTTTGATTTTGTTTTTACAGGAGGTTCACCTGAGGGATGGAGGGGATGTTAGTAAGTTTAAGAGGGAGTGGGACAAGGGGGAGTCGGTTTGGGGTATTGGGGGTGCACTCATCGGGGTAGGGATTTTGTGTGGGCACAGGGAGGTAAAAGTGGAGGATTCTTTTGTGGTAATGCAGGGGAGGGTTATAGGGGTGGATGTCACGATAAGGGAATGTAAATTTAGATTAGTGGTGGTGTATGGGCCACAGGTGGTGGCAGACAGGAGGGAGATGGTGGACTGTCTGACGCCCTGTGTGTCACAAATAGGAAATTAGTGATAGGGGGATTTTAATACAGATTTAGGAATAGGGGGATAGCAGTGCAGGCGCCATTACCGGGCTAATGGCTTGCCATGGTCTGGTTGATGGTGGTTTGCACACTACTCCGAAAATGGCCGGTCCTACATGGCGCAACTCCAGGGGGGTTGAGCGGAGGCTCGACTATATTTTTGTACCCAGGTCTTTGGGTAAGTTGTCTGGGCGGCTGTTGCCTGTTTTCTTTTCGGATCACAACGGGGTGCTCCTGCGTGTGGGGTCGCCTGTCTGCCTCTTTGGTAGGGGGTACTGGAAGTTAGATCGGGATGTGCTGGAGGAGCAGGCTTTTGTTGACGGGTTTTATGGTTTCTTTTGGAGGCTTGAAGGCCTCCGGTCCATGTGCGAGGGGGTGTTAGAGTGGTGGGAATTAGTTACGGTGAGGATTAAGGCTTTTATAATAGGGTATTGCAAGAGGAAAAAAAGGGAGGAGAGGAGGGAGGTGGATCGTATCCAAAGGTTAATTGAACTCGAGTACGAGGCAGGCAACCTCGGCGGGTCGTTTGACTGGGAGAGATCCGCTACCCTAAAGGCGCAGCTCAGGGAGTTGCAGGAGCGGAAGGCTCGAGCTTTCCTGGAGCATGCGCATAGTGGCTTTCTAGAACACAATGAGACTTGTTCCGCTATGTTCTTTAAGTCGGTTAGGGCCAGACAGAGTAGGAAGGTAATGCATGGCGTTAGGGAAGAAAATGGTAGTATAGTTAGAGAACCAGAGGATATGGTCAGGGTGACAACTGATCATTTCCAAGGTTTATTTAAGGAAAGGGAAATAGATGTAGAGCAGGGAAATGTGTTTTTAGAACACTTGTCCAGGCGGTTGCCGGAGGACATTAGAGAAGTGATGGAGGCCCAGATTTCACTAGAAGAGGTTGAGAGCGCTCTTAGGAGGATGGGAAAAGGGAAGGTGCCTGGGATGGATGGGCTGCCAGCTGAGTTTTATCTCAAGTTTTGGGGTATACTTGGACCAGTGGTCCTCGAAGTCTTGAAGGCCATCCTTGAGACGGGGGTCCCGGGGGGGATCAATGGCTGTTGGTGTGCTGTCACTTGTATATAAGAAGGGGGAAGTAACAGACCTTGGCAACTGGCGGCCGTTGACCATGCTGTGTGTAGATTACAAGCTACTTTCAAAGGTTTTAGCAGACCGGTTGCGCACAGCCCTTCCCTACGTCGTCCATGAGGATCAGACATGCGGGGTAGAGGGCCGCTCTATTAGATGGAACCTGCAGTTAATCAGGGACTCCATCGCTTGGGTTGAAGATAGAGGACTGCCTTTAATGGTAGCAGCGCTAGATCAGGCGAAAGCCTTTGATCGCGTGAATAGATCCTTTTTATTCAGAGTGTTAGGTCGATTAGGATTTGGGGAGAAGTTCATAGGATGGATTCGTACATTATATGTCGGAGCGGGGTGCCGAGTTAGTGTAAATAGTCACTTGGGTGACGTTTTTGACCTCTCGTCTGGGGTCAGGCAGGGGTGCCCACTCTCAGCTCTCCTCTTCGTTCTGTACATGGAGCCTCTGGGGACTGCCATTAGGGCAGACACAGGGGTGGAAGGCTTGTTGATCCCTGGAAGTGGTGGGCTGCGTGGTAAGATGACGCAGTACGGCGACGACACTTCCTTGCTGCTGTGCAAGGACTCGTGCCTGACAAGGTCCCTTGCCATCTTTGGGGATTTCACCCGAGCGTCGGGAGCGGTTCTGAACCATGCAAAGTCTTCCGTCAAGTTTTTCGGTAGATGGCGCGGTAGAACGGATGTGCCCGGGGGGTTATCTCTCTGTGAGGGGGCCTGAGGATTCTCGGGGTCCATTTTGAGACCTCCGGCTCAGCGACGCTAAACTGGAACATGCGTATCGCAGTGGTAAAGAGGAAGCTAGCAATGTGGAAGGCTAGGTATTTGTCTTTTATGGGCAAAGTCCTGGTCCTAAAGGTGGATGTGTTGCCGTCTCTTTTGTATTTGGCGTACATCTACCCATTGCCGGCTTGTCTGAGGAGGCCTCTAGTGAGGCTTGTGTTTCAGTTCATGTGGAGTGGCAGGTGCGAGTGGGTCGCCAGGGCACGCATGCTCTGTCCCATCGGGGAGGGAGGTAGGGGGGTACCACATTTCCCCCTCAAGCTGGACGCAATTTTTGTTTCTTTCTTGTTAACGGAGCTTGCTCATCCAGTGACACACCCGTCCGGTTACCTCCTGCGGGTGTTCTTCTCGTATCAGGCGAGAAGCGTAATGGTGTGGTCTAACACGGGTCCTCGGGCGGAACAGCTGCCGTGGCACTTTGGTCATGCGGCCAAGTGGCTGCGTGCGCACCCTGAGGTTGAAGTTGCCCGAGTAGGTTTAGATCACAGGCACCTGTACGAGGAGGTCAGAAAGGCAGGGAGTCCGGCGCCTGTAGTGGGCATCTCGGAAGTGGTCTGGGAGGGAGTGCAGGCGCGGGAGAACAGGCTCAAGGACCTGAATTGGTTGAGCCTCCATAAGTGCTTGCCGGTACGTTCCATCATGTACCGGTATAGTTTGGTGCAATCCCACACCTGTCCAAGATCCTCTTGTGGCAGGGAGGAGACTGTGCGCCATGTCTTTTGGGACTGTGCCTTTGCCGGAGTAGTATGGGCTAGGGCACGGGTGTTGTTAGGTTTGGTAAGGGGGGATTTTGTATTGACGTGGGCCAGGTTAGAGAGAGGTGTAGGGAGAGCGAGAGGGACGGATAGGGACAGGTTTCTGCTCTGGCTTCTCATGAGTCTCTTTAAACGGGGGCTGTGGGAAGCCAGGCAGAACATGGTGAAGACAGGGAGAGATTGGGGGTTGGAAGGGATAGTGAGGAGGGTGGAAGGAGATTTGAGGGGGAGGATGAAGGGAGGAGAGGAAGTGGGGGCAGCATGCTGCTCGGGAGAGGTGGAAGGGGTTTTAGGGCTGGGTGTCATTTAGATTTGTAAGGGGATAGATTAGGGACGGGGAGATTGTAGGGTGACGGGGAGGGAAGATGCTCCCCTGAGGTTTTGTTTGGGGTTTTTGTTTTGTTTAGTTAAATTAAAATACCATTGTTGGAGTATGTATGAAAATTATGAGTTGTAAAGAATGAATGGTATTGAAGGTAATAAATTATTTTTTATTTAAAAAAAAACAGGCTGTATTAGGTTTTCACATTTCCGTTTGTTGTTTTTGTATGTTTCGTATTTATCATCATTAAAGATGTCTCGATTTAACCACGCTGCATTTTGGTCCGACTCTCCTTCGACGGAAGAAAGCCGTAACAGAATCACCCACCACAACTGGACCAAGCAGCGTGGTGACAGGCAGCGACAGCAGAAGCAGCGAAAGGAGGAATGGACATGGGAAGACGTTTTGGATGGCAAAGGTTGTTACACTTGGGAGGAGATACTGGCTGGAAGAGATCGCCTCCCATGAGAACAGGTGGAGGCACTTAGGAGAGCAGAGGCAGCCGGAGATAGGAGCCGACGATACGAGGGAACACGGTTGGCAAGGAAACCCGAAAGTCAGCCCCAAAAATTTCTTGGGGGAGGGCTCAGGGAGAGTGTGGCAGAGTCAGGGTTCAGACCTGAGCCAACTCCCCCTGTTTATCGTGAGGAGCAGCGATCAAAGGACTTCTGGACTTGGGAGGAAATATTGGACGGAAAAGGACCCTGGGCACAGCCTGGTGAATATCGACGCCCCAAAGAAGAACTGGAGGCGGCGAAAGCGGAGAGGCGCTGGTATGAAGAGGCAGCACGGCGACGCGGATGGAAGCCCGAGAGTCAGCCCCAAAAATGTATTGGGGGGAGGGTCACAGGGAGTATGGCTACGCCAGGTAGGAGACCTGCGCTAACTTCCTGTGCTTACCGGGGGGCTAAAAAGACCGGGCAGGCACCGTGTTATGCTGTGGAGCGCACGGTGTCTCCAGTGCGGGTGCATAGCCCGGTGCGGTACATACCAGCTCTTCGTATTGGCCGGGCTAGAGTGGGCATCGAGCCAGGTAAGGTTGGGCAGGCTCGGTGCTCAAGAGCTCCAGTGCGCCTGCACGGTCCGGTCTATCCAGTGCCACCTCCACACACCAGTCCTCCGGTGGCAGCTCCCCGCACCAGGCTTCCTGTGCATGTCCTCTACCCAGTGCCAGCACCACGCACCAGGCTTTCAGTGCGCCTCGCCTGTTCAGCGCAGCCAGAGCTTTCCTCCTCTCCTGCGCTGCCGGAGTCTCCCGCCTGTTCAGCGCAGCCAGAGCCTTCCTCCTCTACAGCGCTGCTTGAGTCTCCTGCCTGTTCAGCGCAGCCAGAGCTGCCAGTCTGCATGGAGCAGCCTGAGCTGCCAGTCTGCATGGAGCAGCCAGTCTGCATGGAGCAGCCAGAGCTGCCAGTCTGCATGGAGCAGCCAGAGCTGCCAGTCTGCATGGAGCAGCCAGAGCTGCCAGTCTGCATGGAGCAGCCAGATCCGCCAGTCCGCCAGGATCCACCAGTCAGCCAGGATCTTCCAGATCCGCCAGTCAGCCAGGATCCGCCAGTCAGCCAGGATCTTCCAGATCCGCCAGTCAGCCAGGATCCGCCAGTCAGCCATGATCTTCCAGATCCGCCAGGATCCGCCAGTCAGCCAGGATCTGCCAGAACCACCAGCTAGCCAGGATCCGCCAGTCAGCCAGGATCTGCCAGAACCACCAGATAGCCAGAATCTGCCAGAGCCTACTACCTGCATGAGTTTCCTCTCAGTACTGGGGTTCCTCTCAGGACTAGGCATCCTCTCAGTGCTGAGCTACCCCTCAGTCCCGAGCTACCCCTCAGTCCCGAGCTACCCCTCAGTCCCGAGCTACCCCTCAGTCCCGAGCTTCCCCTCTGTCCCGAGCTTCTACCTCAGTCCCAAGCTGCCCCTCAGTCCAGTGGGATCCTTGGTGAGGGTTATTAGGCCTAGGTCGGCGGCGAGGGTCGCCAATCAAAGGACGCGTTACAGGGGGACTAAGACTTGGTTGGAGTGGGGTCCACGTCCCGAGCCGGATCCACCACCGTGGACAGACGCCCACCCGGACCCTCCCCTATGGGTTTTAGTGTGCGGCCGGGAGTCCGCACCTTGGGGGGGGGTGGTTCTGTCACGCCCTGGTCTTAGTATTTTGTGTTTATATATTTATTTGGTCATGCCAGGGTGTGACATGGGTTTATTTTGTGTTGTGTTTTGGTATTGGGGTTTTAGTAGGTATTGGGATTGTGGCTGAGTAGGGGTGTCTAGCATAGTCTATGGCTGCCTGAGGCGGTTCTCAATCAGAGCCAGGTGATTCTCGTTGTCTCTGATTGGGAACCATATTTAGGTAACCTGGGTTTCACTGTGTGTTTTGTGGGTGATTGTTCCTGTCTCTGTGTTAGTTGTCACCAGACAGGCTGTATTAGGTTTTCACATTTCCATTTGTTGTTTTTGTATGTTTCGTATTTATCATCATTAAAGATGTCTCGATTTAACCACGTTGCATTTTGATCCGACTCTCCTTCGACGGAAGAAAGCCGTAACACTAGCAATATTCTTGTCTTGCTTGAAAAATTGCCCTTTGCTAAGAAGCTATTTTTGTTTCTTATTGACCATTTTAAATGAAAATAATCACTAACTTACTGAATTGTCACCCAGAAATGATTTGCTATTGAGATAAAATGGCTGCATTGGACCATAAAATGTAAAGGCTCCTCCCTCCTCACAGTAGCTGTAACCTGGGTGATCTCACCCAAATAATGACTGTTTTTGAGCATACAAAAGAAGTTAGGATGGGGACCAGCATGATACATATTTCTCCATCACCCACCTTTCATTCAGAAGAAAATACCCCCTGTAGCGGCCTTTGTCAGCCAGTGTAATGTAGGAGTGAACCAGTCTATCTTGATAGGGATTGCCTTTCTATCTCTGTGCATGCTGGCTAAACTACTAAGACATCAGTGACATATTGAGTGTGCCCGCCACGTATAAAAGTTCCCCAGAAAGCTTCCCCAAAATAGTATACCCCATTGAAAAAGAAATGTATGAGTGTGTCTAGACTCTAGAGTGACCAAAGAAGACCCTTACTTGTAGGTGAGGTCAGTCTTGTCCCAGCGCCCCACAAAGAGAACGAATCGCTTCTGACGCTGCTTTCCTCCAAAGGATTCCCCCTTCCGCATGTGGTAGTCCAAGACACCACCTTGCTTCTGAGTAGGATAGTCTGGAACGCCACAGCGAGGCCGGTTCCAGACCAACTCTGTTCCATTCCCTGGAAGCACAGTCTCTGGATAGACACTTCCTGACAGGCGCGATCGTTCCTTCAGCATGTCCTGAGTATGGCTAAACCTACCCCTCTTCTTCAGGCCATAGTTGTGTGTCTTCTGAGGCCATCCCTGTGAACAGAGGTATATGCAACTAAGTACCATTCGAGGGAAAGTAAATGAGGCTATTGTTTAGACAAAATTGCATGTATTTGTATTTATTCCTGGGATCCAGCAAAATTAAGGCAGTTTATACCATTTAAAAAACATTACAATGCCACTACCACATGCATGTGTCTGTGCCTGTGTTTGTGTTACTTCACAGTCCCTGCTGTTCCATAAGGTGTATTTTTATCTGGATTTTAAATCTATTTGTACTGCTTGCAACAGTTACTTGATATGGAATAGATTTCCATGTAGTCATGGCTCTATGTAGTGCTGTGCGCCTCCCATAGTCTGTTCTGGACTTTGGGGACTGTGAAGAGACTTCTGGTGGCATGTCTTGTGGGGTATGTATGGGTGTCTGAGCTGTGTGCCAGTAGTTCAAACAGACAGCTCGGTGCATTCAACATGTCAATACCTCTCCCAAATACAAGTAGTGATGAAGTCAATCTCTGCTCCACTTTGAGCCAGGAGAGATTGACATGCATATTATTAATAATAGCTCTCTGTGTACATCCAAGGGCCATCCTTGCTGCCCTGTTCTGAGACAATTGCAATTTTCCTAAGTCCCTTTTTTGGGGCACCTGACCACACGACTGAACAGTAGTCCAGATGCAACAAAACTAGAGCCTGTAGGACCTGCCTTGTTGATAGTGCTGTTAAACCCCTAACGTTCATTACATCACACATGTAAGATACCAAATTAAAGCTACACTCGTTGTGAATCCAGCCAACATGTCAGATTTCAAAAAAGCTTTTCGGCGAAAGCATAAGAAGCTATTATCTGATGATAGCACAACAGTAAACAAAGAGAGAGTAGCATATTTCAACCCTGCAGGGGCGACACAAAACGCAGAAATAAAATATAAATCATGTCTTACCTTTGACGAGCTTCTTTTGTTGGCATTCCAATATTCGATTAATTCCGTCGATATATATCCAAAATGTCCATTTATTTGGCGCGTTTGATCCAGAAAAACACAGCTTGCAATTTGCGCAACGTCACTACAAAATATCTCAAAAGTTACCTGTAAACTTTGCCAAAACATTTCATACTACTTTTTCAATACAACTTTAGGTATTTTTAAACGTTAATAATCGATCAAATTGTAGACGGGACAATCTGTGTTCAATACAGGAAGACAACAAACTCACGCTACTTTTCTAGTCATGCGCCTTCTCAAAAAGTACACTTCAAATGACACAAATTCAAGATGGCCGTACTTCTTCATTACACAAAGGAATAACCTCAACCAATTTCCAAAGACTGGTGACATCCAGTGGAAGCGGTAGGAACTGCAAACAAGTTTCCCAATGAAAACTCATTGAATAGACAGTGACCTCAAAAACAAAAAAAATCTGAATGGTTAGTCCTCAGGGTTTTGCCTGCTACATACGTTCTGTTATACTCATAGACATGATTCAAACAGTTTTAGAAACGTCAGAGAGTTTTCTATCTAAATCTACTAATAATATGCATATCTTCTATTCTTGGCATGAGTAGCAGGAAGTTGAAATTTGGCACTCTATTTATCCAAAAGTGAAAATGCTGCCCCCTATCCCAAAGAGGAAGGTAGTGCAGCGATTTGTAATGGGCAGACATCTCCCCATCTTAGCTACTGTTATATCATATATCATTGCTTTTCTGATTTCCGTGATCAAGTTACCTGCTGCTAGCTGGACAAAATGCTATGCTAGGCTATCGATAAACTTACACAAACGCTTGTCTAGCTTTGGCTGTAAAGCATATTTTGAAAATCTGAGATGACAGGGTGATTATCAAAAGGCTAAGCTGTGTCTCAATATATTTCACTTGTGATTTTCATGAATAGGAATATTTTCTAGGATATTTATGTCTGTTGCGTTATGCTAATTAGTGTCAGTCGATGATTACGCTCCCGCACCCGGGATGGGGAGTTACTCGAGGTTAATCATGAAACATACACCACCTCCTTTCTTCTTCCCAGAGAGTTCTTTATTCCTGTCTGCGCAATGTACGGGGAGAACCCAGCTGGCTGTATGGACAGGGAAAATGTATATATAGAGAGATCCATGATTCTGTGAAACAGAGTATGTAACCGTCCCTGATGTCTCTCCTCGAAGGAGATCCTCGCCCTGAGCTCGTCTACTTTATTGTCCAGGGACTTAAGATTAGCGAGTAATATACTCTGAAGCGGTAGATGGTGTGCACACCTCGAGTTGGACTCAAAGTCCCCTCCAAATACCTATTTTCCGCCGTCGGCATCTTGCAGCCTCTGGGATAAGTTCAATTGCCTTGGTGGGTACGAACAAAAGATCCAATTCGGGTATGTCGTACTTCTGGTCGTAATGCTGGTGAGTTACCCCCGCTTTGATATCCAAAATGTATTTCCGGCTGTATGTAATAACACAAACGTTCTAGGGTAATAATGTAAGAAATAACACAAAAAAAAAATAAAACTGCAAAGTGGCTTAGGAACTAGATGCATACTTGCCATGTCTGTCTGCACCATCTTCTTCACCATTGCCATCTGTTCTGTTGGTGAACATGCAGTCACTGGAGAACAAACTGGATGAGCTCCCTTCGAGACTATCCTATCAACAGGACCTAAAAAACGAATATGCTGTACATCTTGTTTTTTTCTATGCATCATCAAGACCGGACTGCAGACTCGGGTAAGACAAATGGAGGAGGGATGTGTCTTTTTGTTAACAATCGCTGATGCACGATCTCTAATGTTAAGGAAGTCTCAAGTTTTTGATCGCCTGAGAAAGAATACCTCATGACAAGCTGCAGACCTTACTATTTACCACGTTTTCAACTATATTTTTCCTAGCTGTCTATTTGTCACCACAAACCGATGCTGGCACTAAGACGACACTCAACGTGCTGTATAGGGCCATAAGCTGACAAGACAATGCACATTCAGAGTCAGCGTTTCTTGTGGCTGGTAAATTTTCATGCAGGGAAACAGGTTTTACCTCATTTTTACCAGCATGTCACCTGTGCAACTAGAGGCAAAAAACTCAAATCACCTTTACCACACACACAGAAACGCAAACAAGGCCCTTTCCTACATCAGACCATAACTATATCCTCCTGCTTCCTGTTTACACGAAAAAACGTGCTCAATACAGAAGTGGTCCGATGAATCGAATGCTAAGCTACAGGACTGTGTCTCTAGCACTGACTGGAATGTTCCGGGATTCCTCCAATAACATTGAGGACTTCATTAAAAAGGCATCGGCGACGTCTTCCCCACAGTGACCGTACGTACATACCCCAACCAGAAGCCATAGATTACAGGCAACATCCACATTGAGCTAAAGGCTAGAGCTGCCACTTTCAAGGAGCATGACACTAATCCAGGTGCTTATAGGAAATCCTGGTACAACCTCTGACGAGCCATCAAACAGGAAAAGCATCAATACAGAACTAAGATCAACTCCTACTACGCCGGCTCTAATGCTCGAAGGATGTGGCCGGGCTATTTCTAAGGGACCTTCTTACAGTTCCTATTTCTTCCACTGGATGTCAACAGTCTTTAGAAATTGGTTGAGGTTTTTCCTTTGTGTAATGCAGAAGTACAGCCATCTTGAACGAGGGTCATTTGAAGTTTACTGTTAGATAGAGGCGCGTGACCAGAAAGCTAGCTACAGTTTGTATTTCTCCTGTATTGGACACAGATCATCCCGTCTTCAATTTTATCGATGATTTACTTTAAAAAAATACCTAAAGTTGTATTACAAAAGTAGTTTGAAATGTTTTGGCAAAGTTTACAGGTAACTTTTGAGATATTTTGTAGTCACGTTGCGCAAGTTGGAACAGTGTTTTTCTGGATCAAACGCGCCAAATAAATGGACATTTTGGATATATATCGATGGAATTAATCGAACAAAAGGACCATTTGTGATGTTTATGGGACATATTGGAGTGCCAACAAAAGAAGCTTGTCAAAGGTAAGGCATGAATAATTTTTTTATTTCTGCGTTTTGTGTCACACCTGCAGGGTTGAAATATGCTTTTCTCTCTTTGTTTACGGAGGTGCTATCCTTAGATAATAGCGTTGTTTGCTTTCGCCAAAAATCCCTGGCCTTTTGGCCAGGTGGAATGCTCCACTGCAGCCCCATCGATGAGAATGGGGCGTGTGCTCAGTCCTCTTTTTCCTGTAGTCCACAATCATCTCCTTTGCCTTGATCACATTGAGGGAGAGGTTGTTGTCCTGGCACCACATGGCCAGGTCTCTGACGTCCTCTCTAAAGGCTGTCTCATCGTTGTCTGTGATCAGGCCTACAGTGATTCCTCCTTTAAAAATTGTGAGCTTACGCCACGGGACTTAGAGGTAATTTGTAGTTTAGTACGGTACCCTGCTGGCTAGCTAAATTGCTATAAATGGTTAATGCTTTTTGACCTGTCCCCAAATTAATATAGTTGGTTCAGAGTTTGTTGTGATATTTCAACCTGCGTGTCCTAATCGCATCTGGTGTGGGTGGATCGTGAGGTCTGGTCAGCATGTAAGAAATAGGAGAAGTGACGTGTTATCTCCAATTGGCTACAACATAAATCATGTCATACTGCTGGAGGCCTCCCCTCATGTTGGGCTCATGCTGAGACACTCTTAACTCCTGCCCCATGAGTAGCAGTGTTCTATTCAGGTTTGACTTCTTCCCCCACATACCACTTTGTTCTACAGGAAGCAGCTCTCTGTCTATCGTTGGGTGAAATGCACCATGTCTATATCTTGCGCTTAGTAGCGCAATCTTGTCACATACACTGAGTGTACAAACATTAGGAACACCTTCCTAATATTGAGATGCACCCCCTTTTGCCCTCAGAACAGACTCAATTTGTCAGAACATGGACTATACAAGGTGTCAGAAACATTCCATAAGGATGCTGGCCCATGATGACTCCAATCCTTCCCACAGTTGTGTCAAGTTGGCTGGATGTCCTTTGGGTGGTGGACCATTCTTGATACACGGGAAACTGTTGAGCTTCAAAATCCCAGCAGCGTTTTAGTTGTTGACACACTCAACCCGGTGTGCCTGGTACCTACTGCCATACCCTGTTCAAGGGCACTTAAATATTTTGTCTTGCCCATTCAACCTCTGAATGGCACACATACACAATCCATGTCTCCATTGTCTCAAGGCTTAAAAATCCTTCTTTAACCTGTCACCTCCCCTTCATCTACACTGATTGAAGTGGATTTAACAAGTAACATTAATAAGCGATCATAGCTTTCACCTGGATTCACCTGGAAAGAGTGTTCCTAATATTTCGTAAACTCAGTGTACATAGTCACCTCCTACAATAGCCAAGCATTAAATTACATGGAATAAGAAAAGCATTTATCTTCAGAGTTCAGACCCAAGTATCTTTCCACCTGATTGTCCTGAAGCATTCCAAACCACTCCCACACTCCTTCTGTATGAATAACTCATAGTCCTTATGTTATCTCTCAGCAAAGGGTCACTTAATGCTGCCATTAACTGTACACAAAGCCCAGCTCCAATGTGAAATCTGAGAGGCAAGTATTGTGTCTAGGGCTTCTCCTTTGTCATGTCTGTCCACCAATTTAAAATATTGAGGGCTATCAAGGTGTAAAGGCTCGACCCAGTTTGTTACCATGTCATTAGCTTGTCACTAATGGTCTGTTACAAATCACTGGGAAAATAGGTTGCATCCTTAATTATTCATACATTGGCATACAATCTCTATCAACATTCCCCCAAGGGCGCCCTCAGCTTCACACACACACACACCTGTTCTATCGTATTTCAGTACCAGTTGATTGACATGTAGTCTATAGCTGCAAATAATTTGAAAAAAATAATTTGACATGAATACCTGTAAATTGTACAACAAAGTTACTGATTTACTAAAGACCTTCACAAGAAAATAGTGCATGCATTGTGCACATTTACGCATGTGCTCTCTCTCTCCCTCTCCTTTTCTCTCTCTCCCTCTCAAAACACACACGGAGAGTGATTCTGGACCCACATATAGACTCCATAATATCAACTCATAAAACGCGACTGCTCTGCAAAATGTAAAGAATTCCACATCATCTGCATTTATATCGTAATTCACTCACCGCCACTGCTTTATACCTGTTGCTGGCTCTCCCCTCCAGTACTGGCATAGAATGAATGCAGAGCAAGAGGTGCTATGCCAAGACGCTACAGTAAACCCAAGGAAGCAGCAGCATCTTTTGATTCGGAGCAGACTCGCAGTTTGACTGGGCTGGAGCACACTTTGGGGGATAGCAAGTGCTGAAGAAATGAATGGCGGAGAAGTGTCTCGCAAGGGGATTTTATACTCCCTTTCTTTGTTCTTTTTCTTCAAATTACACCTTTTTATGGGCCTAAGTGATAAATTCACAGGCGCCCACGTGATTTAACCCCTTGCCAGCTGCATCCATGTCCTCAAGCGCCTTCTGAACCTTCTCTTATAAAATACCTTAAGCATAAACTCAGTGTGCTAATGTAGTCTCTAGGCTAACAGACCACTAGAGTTACAACCTGGTCTCAGAGCATTTCATATTATTCTGTACGTAAATCCGAGACACTCCATTTAGTATGATGTTAGGTTCCGTATGGTATGTATTCATTTGAGACCACCATTTGTATAATATGTTACGAATTTGCAAAGTGTACAATATGTTACAAATTCCAATTTGTTTTTGCTAACGTTAGCTAGGTGGCTAACTTTAGCTGGCTGACTAACATTAGCTAGGCTAGGAGTTAGGGTTAAAGTTAAGGTTAGAGGGTTAGGGGAAGGGTTAGCTAACATGCTAAGTAGTTGCAAAGTAGCTAAAAAAGTAGTAAGCAGTTGCAAAGTTGCTAATCAGCTAAGTTGTTTGTGAGGAGATTCGAACATGCAACCTTTGGGCTGCTAGATGTTTGCATTATACACCTACCCATCCACCCCGAAAAAAACATCATCCTTTTGATTTTGCCTTAAGTAACCTTCTGTCTTAAGTAATCATAACAAACGTAACATATCATACTCATTTGATTGTCCCAGATTTACATTTACTATGTTATGTTTAGTCTGAGACCAGGCTGTAGAGTTTGATAGGTTGGAGACATGTTATTAATAACAAGTTTATTACCCTTGATTTATAGATTACTTTGATGGAGATTTGTTTTTGTAACTCAAGATGTTTACTTGCAAAGATACTTTTTCCAGTTTTTAGGTTAGCCTATTAAATGTCCAATGCAGCCATTTTTATCTCATTATTAAATCATTTCTGTGTAACAATGAAGTACAGTACCTTACTGTGATTGATAACAATTAAAATGGTCAAAAATTTTAGCAAAGCCAATTTCTCAAGCAAGAACTTTGCTAGGGCTGTCTGAGAGTGGTCTGAGTCGGGAGGGGGGAACTGAAATCGAGTTGTTATTGGTAGAGAGGTATGGGACCCTCTTTCTTATTGGTCTATGAACATCACCAAGCAGGATAAAACTCCATCCCTCCAAAACAGGCGGAAATTTCAGGCAGTCTTTTCAAACAGCTGTTATACTAAAAGGGCAATTTTATCATTATTCCACCCTCATAGTGTGGAAATACATACTGAACAAAATATAAACGCAGTATGTAAAGTGTTGGTCCCATGTTTCATGAACTGAAATAAGAGATTGCAGAAATGTTTCATATGCACAAAAAGCTTATTTCTGTTAGTGAGCATTTCTCCTTTGCCAAGATAATCCATCCATCTGATAGGTTTGGCATATCAAGAAGCTGGTTAAACAGTATGAACATTATAGAGGTGCACCTTGTGCTGGGGATAATAAAATGGCACTCTAAAATGAGCTTCTGTCATGCATCATAATGCCACAAATGTCTCAAGTTTTGAGTGAGCGTGCAATAGGCATGCTGACTGCCGGAATGTCTACCAGACCTGTTGCCAGAGACTTTACTGTTCCTTTCTCTACCATAAGCAGCCTCCAACTTGTTTTAGAGAATTTGGCAGTTCATCCTACCGGCCTTACAACCGCAGATCACGTGTAACCACACCAGCCCAGGACTGCCACATCCAGCGTCTTCACCTGCGGGATCGTCTTAGACCCGGAACAGCTGATGTAGCTGTGGGATTCCACAACCAAAAACCAAAGCATTTCTGCACAAACTGTCAGAAACCGTCTCAGGGAAGCTCATCTGCGTGCTCGTCATCCTCACCAGGTTCTTGACCTGACTGCAGTTCGGCGTCTTCAGTAGGCAAATGCTCATCTTCGATGGCCACTGGCACACTGGAGAAGTGGGCTCTTTAAGTATGAATCCCGGTTTGTACCGGTGTGAGAGAAAAGTGACGTATTTACCTGATTTGTTTAATATTATCAAATCAAATCAAATCAAATTGTATTTGTCACATACACATAGTTAGCAGATGTTAATGCGAGTGTAGCGAAATGCTTGTGCTTCTAGTTCCGACAATGCAGTAATAACCAACAAGTAATCTAACTAACAATTCCAAAACTACTGTCTTATACAAAGTGTAAGGGGATAAAGAATATGTACATAAGGATATATGAATGAGTGATGGTACAGAGCAGCATAGGCAAGATACAGTAGATGGTATCGAGTACAGTATATACATATGAGATGAGTATGTAAACAAAGTGGCATAGTTAAAGTGGCTAGTGATACATGTATTACATAAGGATGCAGTCGATGATATAGAGTACAGTATATACGTATGCGTATTGGATGAATAATGTAGGGTAAGTAACATTATATAAGGTAGCATTGTTTAAAGTGGCTAGTGATATATTTACATCATTTCCCATCAATTCCCATTATTAAAGTGGCTGGAGTTGAGTCAGTGTCAGTGTGTTGGCAGCAGCCACTCAATGTTAGTGGTGGCTGTTTAACAGTCTGATGGCCTTGAGATAGAAGCTGTTTTTCAGTCTCTCGGTCCCAGCTTTGATGCACCTGTACTGACCTCGCCTTCTGGATGATAGCGGGGTGAACAGGCAGTGGCTCGGGTGGTTGATGTCCTTGATGATCTTTATGGCCTTCCTGTAACATCGGGTGGTGTAGGTGTCCTGGAGGGCAGGTAGTTTGCCCCCGGTGATGCGTTGTGCAGACCTCACTACCCTCTGGAGAGCCTTACGGTTGAGGGCGGTGCAGTTGCCATACCAGGCGGTGATACAGCCCGCCAGGATGCTCTCGATTGTGCATCTGTAGAAGTTTGTGAGTGCTTTTGGTGACAAGCTGAATTTCTTCAGCCTCCTGAGGTAGAAGAGGCGCTGCTGCGCCTTCTTCACGATGCTGTCTGTGTGAGTGGACCAATTCAGTTTGTCTGTGATGTGTATGCCGAGGAACTTAAAACTTGCTACCCTCTCCACTACTGTTCCATCGATGTGGATAGGGGGTGTTCCCTCTGCTGTTTCCTGAAGTCCACAATCATCTCCTTAGTTTTGTTGACGTTGAGTGTGAGGTTATTTTCCTGACACCACACTCCGAGGGCCCTCACCTCCTCCCTGTAGGCCGTCTCGTCGTTGTTGGTAATCAAGCCTACCACTGTTGTGTCGTCCGCAAACTTGATGATTGAGTTGGAGGCGTGCGTGGCCACGCAGTTGTGGGTGAACAGGGAGTACAGGAGAGGGCTCAGAACACACCCTTGTGGGGCCCCAGTGTTGAGGATCAGTGGGGAGGAGATGTTGTTGCCTACCCTCACCACCTGGGGGCGGCCCGTCAGGAAGTCCAGTACCCAGTTGCACAGGGCGGGGTCGAGACCCAGGGTCTCGAGCTTGATGACGAGCTTGGAGGGTACTATGGTGTTGAATGCCGAGCTGTAGTCGATGAACAGCATTCTCACATAGGTATTCCTCTTGTCCAGATGGGTTAGGGCAGTGTGCAGTGTGGTTGAGATTGCATCGTCTGTGGACCTATTTGGGCGGTAAACAAATTGGAGTGGGTCTAGGGTGTCAGGTAGGGTGGAGGTGATGTGGTCCTTGACTAGTCTCTCAAAGCACTTCATGATGACGGAAGTGAGTGCTACGGGGCGGTAGTCGTTTAGCTCAGTTACCTTAGCTTTCTTGGGAACAGGAACAATGGTGGCCCTCTTGAAGCATGTGGGAACAGCAGACTGGTATAGGGATTGATTGAATATGTCCGTAAACACACCGGCCAGCTGGTCTGCGCATGCTCTGAGGGTGCGGCTGGGGATACCGTCTGGGCCTGCAGCCTTGCGAGGGTTAACACGTTTAAATGTCTTACTCACCTCGGCTGCAGTGAAGGAGAGACCGCATGTTTTCGTTGCAGGCCGTGTCAGTGGCACTGTATTGTCCTCAAAGCGGGCAAAAAAGTTATTTAGTCTGCCTGGGAGCAAGACATCCTGGTCCGTGACTGGGCTGGATTTCTTCCTGTAGTCCACGATTGACTGTAGACCCTGCCACATGCCTCTTGTGTCTGAGCCGTTGAATTGAGATTCTACTTTGTCTCTGTACTGACGCTTAGCTTGTTTGATAGCCTTGCGGAGGGAATAGCTGCACTGTTTGTATTCGGTCATGTTACCAGACACCTTGCCCTGATTAAAAGCAGTGGTTCGCGCTTTCAGTTTCACGCGAATGCTGCCATCAATCCACGGTTTCTGGTTAGGGAATGTTTTAATCGTTGCTATGGGAACGACATCTTCAACGCACGTTCTAATGAACTCGCACACCGAATCAGCGTATTCGTCAATATTGTTATCTGACGCAATACGAAACATATCCCAGTCCACGTGATGGAAGCAGTCTTGGAGTGTGGAGTCAGCTTGGTCGGACCAGCGTTGGACAGACCTCAGCGTGGGAGCCTCTTGTTTTAGTTTCTGTCTGTAGGCAGGGATCAACAAAATGGAGTCGTGGTCAGCTTTTCCGAAAGGGGGGCGGGGCAGGGCCTTATATGCGTCGCGGAAGTTAGAGTAACAATGATCCAAGGTCTTTCCACCCCTGGTTGCACAATCGATATGCTGATAAAATTTAGGGAGTCTTGTTTTCAGATTAGCCTTGTTAAAATCCCCAGCTACAATGAATGCAGCCTCCGGATAAATGGTTTCCAGTTTGCAGAGAGTTAAATAAAGTTCGTTCAGAGCCATCGATGTGTCTGCTTGGGGGGGGATATATACGGCTGTGATTATAATCGAAGAGAATAGTTAACAATTATATGCTTACACTAATAGTAAGACATTTCTACTCTACCAATAATGTGCTTCTGAGAAAGGATGGTTCCTCTCTTCCACGTTCAGTTCCCGCAGCTGGTCTAGGCGTGTTGTCAAGCACGTAGGATAAAGATAAACTTGACGAACAGAATAGACCTGTATTGTTTCCAATCTTGTGTTGCCCAATAGCCTGCTGGAATAGGCTACAGAGAATGGGGTTGTAATTTCAATCACTGAATCAAATATGAATAATATGGATATGAACTGAATACATGCTTGTCAACAACAGCCAGTGTTTGTTTTATTACCTGTAGCCTAATCTGACGGACTGTTACCTAAATCTAATGCATTCAAATAATAGCTGATTGGCAATTGCGATAGAGCTGTGACCATGATCACAATTGATAACTTTTAATTTAATTAACTAAACATGGCCATTAATAAATGCATAATAAAACAAGGCTACAACAACATTAAATTGAAGTTATAAGCAGAAAGTGAATTTCCAACAGAGGTTGGTAATAAAATATAGAATAACACCAATAACTAAGAGTAATACCGAGAGAATTATCATGTTTGTTTATTTTTATTTTTTAAACCTTACAAAGTGACAGTGGCAAAGACATTGATAGAGATGGTTGATGTGAACTTTTGAGCGTTGACAGTATATGAATGGTATTATGTTGTTAGTGGTTTTTGGATAGCACTCTAATAATGACATGTTTTAGTAAATTGAAGAAGCTGAGGTTTCCATACCAGGTTAAATTATGAATAGAGAGGTTGAGCCTTGAGACTGACAAAATAGGTAAGCCGCAAGTGAAAGTGAGTAGTGCTCACTGAACTCAAACAGACTGTAAGGGTCAAAATGGAAAATTTGAAGCAGAAGTATGAATTGTTGAGTGGAGATATTTTTTTTTAACAATTTCCAATTATTATTCATACATTTTATAGTTTGCGTAACACCACTGAATTTAAGCAAGAAGGTAATGTCATTTAAAACAATCTACGAGGGACAGTGTTTAAAATTAAGGTAGATCCATATAAACATTTTAGTACCGATATTAAGCTGATAAACGAGAAAAAAAATTGAAGGTTCTAACAGGTCTAAGGTTCTATTTGTTAAACAACAGGTTTTCTTTTTTGACTACATTAATGCAACAGGTAAGAATAAGATTGATATGGTTACCGGAAAGCGATTCTGGGATTTGTTTTGTTTTTGAAGGTGTTTATACCACTTAATGGGACACTGATGTGTCTTAAGTAGGATTTTTCTTCCAGGACTGATGGAAGTCTACTAGTTGTTAAGGGAGCTCCCAAATTAAGTAAGGCCTGGCTATTTTTGTTTGTTTTTACCCTACGTTTTGAATATTTGTTAGTGCTGTTAACACTCTGTTTAATCTATTGTATGGAGTCCATTTCATTTGGTTTAGTGGGTTTTTCACAGGTTAGAAAGGATACACCTTAAAGGGCACACAAATTGAATTTTCTGAAGTTCTTATTTTATGAGTGGACCATGACAAGGACTAAGAGGGTGCGCTACCCCTGAATGAGGGACAACTGTCGCTAGTCAATTTGACTATTCCTTGAATTACCTTATGGGAAACAATTAAGGTAAGATGGAGTTATCAAGGGTTCAAATTTGATTTGTTATTTTGATTTAACCTGTTGATCCTACCCCCTACATTAGCAGTGCTTATGTTTGCTATTTTTGGTCGCATGAATCACAATGTGTGTCCACCTGTACCCTGAGGCCTTTTGGTAAATATGCAAATCGATTTTCTTAACAATTCCTGTAAAAGGAAAAAAGATGTTGGTAATGTTTGACAGTACTAAGTTCTAGCCATCTCCAGTGAAATATAGAAGTGTATCAAATGATATATGCAGAAGGCTGGTTGTTTTGTTTGTTGTTTTTCTGTTTTGCTTCAATAACAAATCTCACCAGATTGGGTCTGCTGAATGGTTGAAATTTCTTCCTAAGGATTAGTGGTCTAAACTCCCTGATCCTGTAACTCTGCAGTGAGATCGACAAGATGATAGGGGAATAAAAGCCAATTTTGTAATGTAGTGGAGGAAGAAGTCAGACGCAGGAAACAGAGAGTTCAGAGTAGCTATACTTTATTCACCACACAGGTGAAAATGACGCCACTCAAACAAATGCCCCAAAACACAGGGGAACTAAACAGTCCCGAATAACTCACGTACACGAACAACCGTGACTTACAGGCGTGTACACTGTGACGGCCCTGAATTATTCTGAACCGTCTCAGTGCAGCTCCTTCCAATAGGGCGCTTTCCTTTAAATCAGCTGCGCAAAAGTTTCTCTATTCCGTTTGTTTTGTAGCCTAAAACAGGATATCCACTCTTTGCGTGTGGACTACACCTTTTCTTCTGGCCTTTCTCTGCTGGAGATCTTTGGCGGATTGGATTGTCTGACTGCTCATGAATTTGTTTTGATGTGATTACTGTGATTTATGTAGTTAGTTGTAGTTGAGGACTTAGTAAGAGTTGAACGCTTTAAAGTTCTGTGTAATTGTTATATTGATTGTATGTTTAATACTGGGTTTACGCTACACGGAATGAACGGACAAACATTGCGTGACAAAATCACTTGAGTTCACTGAACTCCTTTACCGGGCTGGACTAACAGGACATTTCTGGAGGAACCAGAACTCATTGTGATATTATTATATGTGTGTAATCATTGTTGTTGCTAATACAACCCACGCAAAAAAAGAATAAGTAGTTTTTGATTCTTTCCAATGTTTTAAGGGTTTATGAAAAGTTTATTTCCATCCTGACTTTTACATAAGTCCTTTGTATTGGTGTAGACTTGACGGACCAGATGGGACTCATTCCCACCCAAACTAAAAAGGAGAAACCAATTTTTCTCTGGTAGGCACAACCTGAAGACAAGACGCATAAAATCGGTTTCCTATTGTAAGAAATATTATAGTTTGATTACATTTTAGGGTATCTGAGGAGTAAATATTTTGACTTGTTGAAACAAAGTTTAGCGGTAGATTTTCGGATTCTTTCTCTGCATGTTGAACGAGTGGATTACTCAAATCGATGGCGCAAACTAAATTGACTTTTTGGGATATAAAGAAGGATTTTATCTAACAAAACGACAATACATGTTTTAGCTGGGATCCTTTGGATGACAAATCAGAGGAAGATTTTCAAAAAGTAGGTGAATATTTAATTGCTATTTGTGAATTCATGAAACTTGTGCCGGTGGAAAAACATTGTGATGTGGGGCGCCGTCCTCAAACCATCGCATGAAATGCTTTCGCTGTAATGGCAACTGTAAATCGGACAGTGCAGTTAGATTAACAAGAATGTAAGCTTTCAACCGATATAAGACACTTGTATGTACCTAAATGTTTAATTTCTATGATTAAGAATACCAGAGTAAATTATTATTTATTTGAATTGCGCGCCCTACAGTTTCACCGTAAGTTGTCCCGCTAGCGGGACAGTGCCCGCAAGACACCAGTCTCAACGTCAACAGTGAAGAAGCGACTCCGAGATGCTGGCCTTCTAGGCCTTCTAGGCAGAGTTCCTCTGACCAGTGTCTGTGTTCTTTTGTCCATCTTAATCTTTTATTTTTTTGGGCCAGTCTGAAATATGGCTCTCTTTTTTTCTTTGCAACCTCTGCCTAAAAGGCCAGAATCCCAGAGTCGCCTCTTCACTGTTGACGTTGAGACTGGTGTTTTGCGGGTACTATTTAATGAAGTTGCCAGTTATGGTGGTCTTTCCTTTATTTTGTCAGTTACCTGGAGGTTTCTCACTTAATGGTGGCACAAATGTTGATATGGGGGAGGGGAGGTATATGCAAATTAAATACTGTAGTATGTATTATAGTCTTGTCACGAACCGGCTCAAAGCCCGTAACAAAGGGAGACAACGTGGAGATAAGGAGTAACAAAATATATATTTATTAACTAAAGCAACTAAGGAAAATATACAATGGTGTGTGTGTAATCAGTAATCAGTAGTATAAGTGAGTGTTTTGCATGCATGAATGTGAGAATGCAGGGTGTTGAAAGGTGCCAAAGCAAACAAACAAAAGGCCACCAAGAACCACAACACAATCTACAAAGGTGTCTGCATGGAGAGAGTCTCCCCCATGAATGTGGAAGAGGTCTATTTATCCTGGGAGACACCAGGCCCAGGTGTTTCCCATGAAGCTGACGACCCTCCCAACTCCGCCCACCGGCATTAATAAGGAAACAAGAACAAAGACATAATACGGCAGACAGAGTGGGAGGGTCGTCACAGTTTTTAAAAAGTGTTGTGTTTTTGCGGATATTCCTGTAGTATTTACTTCAGTGTTTTTTTTTACGATTATAAGGTAGTATTTACTCTGGTATTCTACATTAAACTACAAAATGATATAGTAAGTACTAGTATAGTATTCTACATTATACAAAATGTTACTATAGAATTCTATTGTAAATACTGTAGTATTCTATAGTAAACTGTAGTATTTTTTAATGTGGGGGAATGCAGTACAGCACACCATAAACATCACATTCATTATGGGTTTCTATAAACAAGACAAGTTCTCCAGTACTTTTGTATACTTTTTAGTCAGTAGTTCTGAAAGTAGAAACATATTTAGTAGTCGCCAAAGTTGGGGAACATGTCAGGCCATATTAAAGTTGTGCAGTTGAGGTATTCTTGCCACCACCTACTGATTGTTGACTCGACTGCATCTGCATGATGATGATATTCCATTGAATCATCAGTCATTGAGCCTGGCGTTCACACCCGGTTACAGGGTTAAGAGTTCAGGACAGTCATTGAGCCTGGCGTTCACACCCGGTTACAGGGTTAAGAGTTCAGGACAGTCATTGAGCCTGGCGTTCACACCCGGTTACAGGGTTAAGAGTTCAGGACAGTCATTGAGCCTGGCGTTCACACCCGGTTACAGGGTTAAGAGTTCAGGACAGTCATTGAGCCTGGCGTTCACACCCGGTTACAGGGTTAAGAGTTCAGGACAGTCATTGAGCCTGGCGTTCACACCCGGTTACTCGACTGCATCTGCATGATGATGATATTCCGTTCAATTAAGGTTTTACAGAACTCACAGATTTGTTTAATTGTTTAGTTAATTAGTTGTCTATATAAAAATAAATGATACTTAATTAACAACTGATGGGAGTTATTATATAACAGAAGAACTTTGAAATGTAATCTTCATTCTAATCATAGTTCGATCAATTGCTGAGCATTGACTTAATTTCTGATGGAATTTCAGCGCCATCAAGTGGCCAAAGGCAATACATCAGCGAGTGACCGATAGATATTGGTTAGAAGATTGTCATATTGTTCTACAATTTGTCTGTTGAAATGTTACATGTAGAAAGACACTTTGTTACGGCATAAAATGTTGACGATTGGCAGTCCAACAGATATTTGGGGACACTGGAACGTCACTGAAAGATTGTCATGCTTGCCATCGTATTAGCCAGAGAACTGTCTAGTAGAACATTTTCATAATCTGTTTACCATTCTCTAAAACTGTTGTCAGAGTTTTAGAATGAACAAACTAACTACATATTTTGTTTGTTATGTGATAAAAAAAAACGTACTGAACTTCAGTAAATAGGTAATCGCCTCTACTCATGAGTGAGAATTTACCGGTATGTCTGCGCATGCGCAATCCACACAAGGTCATTGGCACGTGTGCGTGCTAACATACGTCCTATTTGCGTTTACAAGAGGCTTCAGATGAGGACCAGACGATCCTGGCAGAAACAGTTTGAAGTTGTAAAGAAGATATTATCTGCATAAAAAAAATGGCTAGAGGAAGTCGCAGTGCCAGTCGTTCCTCGGCACCAACCAGGTAATGAGTTTTGAACGATAACGAAACTAGGTCAGATGCTGGTTTATTAAAATGGTAACAGCCTCGGTTGCATAGCAGTTACCTGGTTATAGTGTCCATATGCATAATTGTAATTGAATGACACACAGCTGTTTTAGAAACACAGCCCTAAAACTAGTGCCATATGACTGACACTCTAAAACTAGTGCCATATGACTGACACTCTAAAACTAGTGCCATATGACTGACACTCTAAAACTAGTGCCATATGACTGACACTCTAAAACTAGTGCCATATGACTGACACTCTAAAACTAGTGCCATAGGACTGACACTCTAAAACTAGTGCCATATGACTGACACTCTAAAACTAGTGCCATATGACTGACACTCTAAAACTAGTGCCATATGACTGACACTCTAAAACTAGTGCCATATGACTGACACTCTAAAACTAGTGCCAAAACACTCTAAAACTGTGCCATATGACTGACACTCTAAAACTAGTGCCATATGACTGACACTCTAAAACTAGTGCCATATGACTGACACTCTAAAACTAGTGCCATATGACTGACACTCTAAAACTAGTGCCATAGGACTGACACTCTAAAACTAGTGCCATATGACTGACACTCTAAAACTAGTGCCATATGACTGACACTCTAAAACTAGTGCCATATGACTGACACTTCTCCTAATAGTCTGCATCACAAAGCTCCTTAGCTACATTTGTGGGTCATTTTTCAGTTCTTGACCCCAAGGGCAGTGGGTAGAAGGTCAGCATTTGCTCGAGAAGTTTGCATAAACCAAAGAACAAATTATTCCATCAATTTTAAATAATTGCTGTTTCTTATTGTCAGTCAGACTGTTTTCCTGCACATATTCGTTCTTGGTGATAATAACCAATGTGGAGGTATAAGATTAGAGATCAGCTGTTTACTAACCAATAGAGGCCAAGTCTTTGAATGCATGCATCCTCCGAAGATGGAGAGGGACAATTCATGGCTTGATCAGAGGAAGGTGGTCAGGGAGATGGTTGATGAAGAGTCTGGTGATGATCATGTAGATCAGTGGTTCCCAGGCTTTAAACTTACTCTTGAAAGTTGTAATAGTAAAATACACACGGTGCAATTTTGAAATTGGGTAGTGCATCATCAGTTCCTCTTGTCATGTTAGTCATTGCATACCTTAGAGCTATTTATAACTTGTCAGAAATTCCAGATCAACTAGCCCATGTCAGCTAAAAAAATTGTTTTGTTTTTTTAGCCCGTAGTTATTGTTGTAATTTGTGTCACTCATATCATATGACACAGATTAGACATTACAATATATAGAATTGCAAGAAAATGTGCTTTAAAAATACATTTTCTTTTGCACCCCATGACAAAATGTGTAGAATTGCAGGAAATAAGCTTTAAACAATGTGATGTCACAGTTTGATATATCACAGTTTGATTTCTTGATAGCTTTTCTTAAAATGGAACTAGACCTGTCCTAGAAAACCCAAACTCCTCCCTTCAGCTAAGTGAGGTCACGCAAGCGACCCATTCACTCACTAAGAAGTGTCACATTATACTCCTTGATGTCAGACATTGACTACACGACGACTGAGGCAATTGAATCTGGCGCTGACAGTATTACAACAGCTAGAAAGAGTTTTGGATGAAGCAAATTATTAAAGGATTGTCTGGCCCATGGGATGTCTCAAAAGTGGCATTACTCCAACAATATTAGTTCTGGTATTTCTACAATTATGGTTGATGAATTTGATTACTTAGTATTATATCATATAAACCTGCCATTGAGGTTTTGGAAGCAGAACATCATGTGGCCTAGCCATAGCAATGGAATGCCCTAGATGCAGTAAACAAGGAACATAAAAGATAGCTTGTCGATACTGTTCTATGAAATCTCTGCAGAACTCATTCAAAAGGTGCATTATGCAGAAATGTATTGATAATTTAAATTTGCCTTGAATTTCCATGAAAGTATACAGCATGGTACTTGGAATGGCCAAACCAGACATTCGTCAGTAAACAAGCAACATTATGCAACTTTGAAATATTCTATCAGGTAATTGCACTCCTTTACGTGTGATGCCAGGATATCAACCTCTCCCTCAACGTGATCAAGACAAAGGAGATAATTGTGGACTACAGAAAAAGGAGGGCTGGGAACGCCCCTATTCTCATCAACGGGGCTGTAGTGGAGCAGGTTGAGAGCTTCAAGTTCCTTGGTGTCCACATCACCAACCTGGACTATTTGCATTGTCCCCACCCCCATTTTTATGCTGCTGCTACTCTCTGTTTATTAGCCATGCATAGTCACTTTACTTCTACCTAGATGTAAATATTACCTCAATTACCTCGACTAACTGGTGCCCTAGCACATTGACTCTGTACCGGTACCCCCTGTATATAGCCTCGCTATTGTTATTTTATTGTTGCTCCTTAATTATTAGTTATTTTATTTTTTTCTTCATTTTTTTAACTTTAGTTTATTTTAGTAAATCATTTAACGTTTTTTTTCTTAACTGCATTGTTGGTTAAGGGCTTGTAAGTGATCACTTCACTGTAAGGTTGTATTTGGCACATATGACATCAAATTTGATTTGTTATGTCAAAGATATAAAGGACAGGTGGAAATGTTGCATAATGTATCTGAGCTAGCATGGAGATAATGACTGTCACACTGAAGTCAAATCAATACTTGTTTACAGTAGTGCAGATGGCTACAGTATCTTTGACAAGTGTGTGTGTGTGTCTGTGCCATTACAGGAGGCCGCTCAACCTGTCTCCTCCCAGCCGGGCCCATGCATGTTTGAGGTGCGACAGTTCCTGAACTGCGCCACCACTCAGGCAGACCTCCGCTTGTGCGAGGGTTTCAATGAGGTGCTCAAACAGTGCAAAGGCTCACACGGTAAGGTACTCATTAATGATTGGTAGTTATGAACACCCAATTGTATCACAGGACACTGGGTTAAATTAGTGATGTAGAATAAATAGACCTTAGCTGTGTTCGAATAATCATACTAACCGTACTATTTGTGATGTGAATTGAGTATATAGTATGCTTATTGGTCATAGTATGGATATAGCTAGTATGCTTATTGGTCATAGTATGGATATAGTTAGTATGCTTATTGGTCATAGTATGGATATAGTTAGTATGCTTATTGGTCATAGTATGGATATAGTTAGTATGCTTATTGGTCATAGTATGGATATAGTTAGTATGCTTATTGGTCATAGTATGGATATAGTTAGTATGCTTATTGGTCATAGTATGGATATAGTTAGTATGCTTGTTGGTCATAGTATGGATATAGTTAGTATGCTTGTTGGTCATAGTATGGATATAGTTAGTATGCTTGTTGGGCATAGTATGGATATAGTTAGTATGCTTGTTGGGCATAGTATGGATATAGTTAGTATGCTTGTTGGGCATAGTATGGATATAGTTAGTATGCTTGTTGGGCATAGTATGGATATAGTTAGTATGCTTGTTGGGCATAGTATGGATATAGTTAGTATGCTTATTGGCCATAGTATGGATATAGTTAGTATGCCAAAAGTTCCCGGATGTCGTACTAAATTCGCCAAAATATGAAGTATAGACGCAGAGGACACTTTCTGTACTTTAGGGCCCAAAATGCAACTTTTCAGGAAATGGGCGTGGCTTCACGTCTTTTACAGATTTGAAGGAAATGGCGGAAAATATGCAGTCGAAGTACAACTAGAGCGGATACAAGTTCAGTCCTTTAACTTTGACAAATGTTAAGAAAATGTTGAACAATGTAATAAAGTAATGACTTTTTAATGAGTTACCTTACATTTTATTGGCTGACAATTTGTTAGCTATGCTGTCCTTACGAACCAAATAGCGTATCTGTCACGTTCTGACCTTTATTTCCTTTGTTTTGTCATTATTTTAGTATGGTCAGGGTGTGAGTTGGGTGGGCAGTCTATGTTTGTTTTTCTATGATTTGGGTATTTCTATGTTTCGGCCTAGTATGGTTCTCAGAGGCAGGTGTCATTAGTTGTCTCTGATTGAGAATCATACTTAGGTAGCCTGGGTGTCACTGTGTGTTTATGGGTGATTGTTCCTGTCTCTGTGTTTTGCACCAGATAGGACTGTTTAGGTTTTCACACGTTTCTTGTTTTTGTAATCAGTTGTTCATGTGTACGTTTACGTATTAAAAGGAACCATGGACACTTACCACGCCGCATATTGGTCCTCTGATCCTTTTCGCCTCTCCTCTTCGGAGGAAGAGGAGGAAATCCTTGACAGTATCCTTACAGCAGTTTGTACTGGTATGTTGTTAGCTAGCTACTTATACATCAAACTTGCCAGGATATTAACTATAGGCTATTTAATGAACCACCCAACGTTTATTGACTTGATTATTCCCATCATTCTTAGCTTCGCTAAATGGTATAGTTGTTGTGCGTTCTCAATGGACATTCGGGTGCTTTCGTAAATTCACTCTGGCCATCTACTCCGATTTAAGAGCACTCTCGTCTGAGTGTACCAGAGCGCAGAATATTGAATTTACGAGCGCTCAACACCCATTGAATATGGCTGGTATCATCAAAAAAGCATAATTAAATTGTTGCCAGCAGCAGTTACAGTCACCAACGCACTGGATAACATGAAAACAGCCTAACCAGCTCTGCTAGGGCAAGTAAAATGGTCCGAGTGGTCTCATTTGTGTCTGGAAGTAGCTAGCCAACTAGCCAACGTTAGCTTGGGTGCTTGACTGCCGTTGTAAGGTCAGAAAGCTCAAATCAGCCCTACTCCTCGGCCCGAATGTCCAGTGTGCGCTCCTAAAGCGAAATGCTCTGAATTTGAGCACACTCTGGCACTCCAGATTAAATTTAAGAACACACCTAATGTCTTAAAATGTCTAACCAGTCATTTGTTATGCTGGAAAGAGGTTGCATAGCAACAGCATCAACTTCCGGTAGACGGGCAAAGCGCTAGTGCGCTCAACTGAAAGCATACTGTTCCTTTACAGCATGGGTGTCAAACTCTGGCCCGTGGGCCAAATTTGGCCCGCGGGGTAATTATATTTGGCCCGCGAGACAATACCAAATTACTACTAGAGCTGGCCCGCCGGTATTATACAGCGCATTCACCACTAATACTACGAATCCCATAATGCTCTGCTGTTTTCGCGCGCCAATCAGGACAGGACCCAGAAACGCTCTCTCCTCTGTGACAGTAGTCATAGCAACATAGACGCTACAACTGCCAGCGAGCTAACCCTTCCCAAAAATGTCGAAAAGAAAGGCAGAAAACAGGAGCTTTCTGGACAAGTGGGAGGCAGAATATCTGTTTACATATGTAAAAGACAAACCTGTTTGTCTTGTTTGTGGAGTCAACGTGGCTGTAAGTAAGGAGTACAACATTAGACGACACTATGAAACGAAACACCATGACAAATACAAGGACCTGGACATGACTCAAAGGAGCCAGAAAGTAGAGGAGATGAAAAGAAGTTTGGTTTCACAACAGAATATGTTTAAAAAAGCCACATCACAAAGCGAGGCTGCTGTAAAGGCTAGTTATATAGTGGCAGCAGAGATCGCAAAATCAGCCCGGCCCTTTAATGAGGGAGAGTTCATGAAAAAGTGCATGATGAAGGTTTGTGACCTCGTATGCCCAGAGCAAAAACAAGCATTTTCAAACGTGAGCCTGAGCAGGAACACAGTAGCTGATCGCACATGTGATCTTGCCACCAATCTGTATGACCAGCTGATGGAAAAGGGAAAAGATTTTGTTGCGTTCTCCCTCGCTGTGGATGAGAGCTGCGACGCATCTGATACTGCTCAGCTGTCAGTCTTCATCCGTGGAGTGGACTCAAATCTGTGTGTTACGGAGGAGCTATTAGGATTCAAATCAATGCATGGCACAACCACAGGAAAGGAAATCTTTGAGGAGGTTTCCAAATGTGTAACTGAAATAAAGCTGCCGTGGGATAAACTCGTTGGATTAACGACAGATGGTGCGCCAGCGATGTGCGGTAAAAAGAGTGGACTGGTGGGCATGGTTCGGGAGAAGATGCGGGAAGAGAACTGTGCAGGTGAGCTAACTGTTTACCACTGCATCATACATCAGGAAGCACTGTGTGCCAAAGCCCTAAAGATGGAACATGTTATGACCACAGTAACACAGGTAGTTAACTTTATAAGAGCCAAAGGTCTAAATCACCGCCAGTTTAAATCTTTTCTGGAGGAGTGTGGTTCGGAATACGCAGACGTGCCGTATCACACAGAGGTGAGATGGCTAAGCAGAGGAAAAGTACTGAACAGATGTTTCGAGCTGCGTGAGGAAATATGTCAATTCCTGGAAACCAAAGGGAAGGATACAGCAGAGCTCCGGGAGCAAAAGTTCCTGTGTGAGCTGGCCTTTCTCTGTGACATCTCGAGCCATCTCGATGCGCTGAACCTGCAGCTTCAGGGGCGGGGGCGCATCATCACAGACATGTACGCTGCAGTGAGGGCCTTCAAAACTAAACTGTGCCTGTGGGAGAATCAGATGCTGCAAGGAAACCCTTGCCATTTTCCCTGCTGCCAATCCATAAAAGCGCAGATATCTACCGCCGTGTTCCCATGCGCACAGTTTGCTGAAAAACTCAGTGTTCTCGCCGCTGAGTTTAGCCGGCGATTTGCCGACTTCGATGCCCAGAAATGCAAGTTTGAACTGCTTAGTAATCCCTTCGCAGTTGATGTGGAAAATGCACCAACCAACATCCAAATGGAGCTGATTGAACTCCAGTGCAACGACACGCTGAAGTCAAAGTATGATGCTGTGGGCGCCGCACAGTTTCCACGGTTCATCCCTGACACAATGCCTCAGCTCCGCACCCAAGCTGCTCAGATGCTCTCCATGTTCGGCAGCACTTATCTATGCGAGCAACTTTTCTCCTCGATGAAGATGACCAAAACAACTCACAGGAGACGTCTGACTGATGAACATCTTCGCTCGATACTGAGGATTTCTTCAGCTCAGAGCTTGAGCCCAGACATTGATGAACTAGCATCCAAGAAGAGATGCCAGGTATCTGGCTTGGGCACATCAGATTAGACCAGTGTGCAATAATTAACGTTTTCTTTATGCACTTTTTCTTGCTACAAGGCATGGGCTTGAATGGTTGATTGATTTGTTATCATTTTATTTGTAAAATTATTAGCCAGTGGAAAAAGTTTATTTTGGTATTTAAATCAGAAGGCTGCAAATAGAAAAGAGGCATACAATTTTTATTTAAATTTTATTTATTTAATAAATGAATGCCATTGATGTGTTTTTTCATTTGAAATTCGATTTTGCATGTCTCCACTATTAAATTATATATTGTATGGTAATAAGCGATGCTTGTTCCATATTCAATGTTAAAGCAAAACTTGTTTGGGTCCATATTAAAAGGTTAATTTGTTCAATGTTGGCCCGTGACTTTGTTCAGGTTTTACATTTTGGCCCACTGGGTATTTGAGTTTGACACCCCTGCTTTACAGTATACTAAAATGAACCAATAGTATGTAGTGTATATAGACTCATTAAGTATACAGTATGTTAGTATGGGTATTCGAACACAGCTCATGAATGTCTACAAAATTTCTGCTCAAGGGAGTGATCTAGAATTCTGTGGTATAACCAGAAGATATTTACATTCTTGTTCTATTTTTATTATGCTATTGGGAATGCCATTTGGATATTTATCAGATCTAGAAGATCAGGCTAGGCTTGGTTATGCACATTTACTTGACTTGGCTATGCATATTTCAAAACACCACACAATACATGGATGTGCATGCTTTGTTCAGTGTAATGCTTAGTTTTTTCGTTTGTATATATTCTTTAGTATTTATCCTTTTCCGAGCCCTAACTGTTAGAATATGATTTGCAGATGGTCAATTGATTCATAAAATAACTTTGTCTTGTTGTGTTTCCTGCAGGTGTTACATCACTGGTTTGATCAAGGATGTTAGGAGTCAAAACAAGACACCGTTTTCAGATAAACACATCGTAGAGTAGACAGATGTGCCACTCGGTCATTAAATAAACTCTATTCAACTCTCCACTGTAACAAGAAAGCCATTATGTTTGTTCACTGTTGATATGTCACAATGTATGCTGTATAAAAAAAAACTTGTCATGTATATGAGGTTGTGAAATAAAGAGCTGCTATTTACTCTCTGCTGGATTCCTCTGTTCAGCATTTTTATTGTTTAACAACCTAAAGGATGGTTAAATAGTTTGCTTGTCCATCCTTAAAATGACCCTTGGAATGAAGTGCTTCAGACGAGAGAAATTAAACATGTAGGTATTCAAGTGAGAATATTGATTGAAGAGAAATGCATAATGAATCTTGTGCTCTGCTTTACTTTCGTGTAGAAAAAATATATTCACTATATTGTCAATTAACCTCTTAATGGTCTGACCCTTTTTTTCCATTTCTGCCCAAAATGGACCTGAAGCAAGGATATGCATATTCTTGATACCATTTGAATGGAAACACTTTGAAGTTTGTGGAAATTTAAAATGAATGTAGGAGAATATAACACATTAGATCTGGGAAAAGATAATATAAACAAATTTGTTTTGGGGGGGGGTTTCATCTTTGAAATGCAAGCGAAAAGCCATAATGCAGTGTGTGACATATTTTGACCACTAGATGGCAGCAGTGTGTGTAAAGTTTTGATGTGGCTCTTGCAATTTGCTATATGGAAAACAGAATAATGCCTGGCTGGAGTGGTGTGGTCCACATACAGTGTGCTCATGTAACCCAAAATTGCAAGATCTGATATTGCTAAAATGTGGAATACATGTAGTCAGTTGTCTGCTTTACATATATACACAAACAAACAGCATTAGGATATCTTAATGCATCTTGGAAATATAGACCTGTAAACACACAGATACAATAGGCAGAAATATCTTCACTTTTTAGTAGCTGTTACATAGATAACTTTCCAAGTCAAACTTGATCTCATTCATTGCTGTATGGTCCTGCCTGACAAAAATGCATACAGTTACAAGTTTTTTAATGTTGTAGGCATTGTAATCAGCTCTAAGGCAACTGGGCTCAAACACTGAAAACTGTAATTTTTCCAGTCAAAGGTTTCTATGTGGATTTTATATGTTCAGCCTCTACCGTTGCAATTACGTTACCCCCCCTCCTTCCCTATATTTGACTCCAAATCCATTCTTACTGGTTAGTAGGTGATCAAATACTTATGCCATGCAATAAAATGCAAATGAATTACTTAAAAATCATACAATGTGACTTTCTGGATTTTTGTTTTAGATTCCGTCTCTCACAGTTGAAGTGTACCTAAAAATTACAGACCTCTACATGCTTTGTAAGTAGGAGAACCTGCAAAATCTGCAGTGTATCAAATACTTGTTCTCCCCATTGTATGTAAACTTCTGACTTCAACTGGATATGCAGGAGAAGGTGTTTGAGTGTAATCATGTTGGCCATCTGTCCTTGTGCTCCTAGACCTAAGTGCTGCTTTTGACATCATTGATCACCACATTCTTTTGGAGGGATTAGAAATCCTAATTTGTCTCCACAGGCAAGATCTTGCCTGGTTTAGATCTTATCTGCCAGAAAGATATCAGTTTGTCTCTGTGGATGGTTTGTCCTCTGACAAATCATTTGTACATTTCAGCATTCCTCAAGGTTCCGTTTTAGGACCACTATTGTTTTCTCCATATATTTTACCTTTTGGGGATGTCATTTGTAAACATAATGTTAACATTCACTGCTATGCGGATAACACACAGCTGTACATTTCGATGAAACATGGTGAAGCCCCAAAATTGCGTACCCTGGAAGCCTGTGTTTCAGACATAAGGAAGTGGATGGCGGTTAAATGTTTTACTTTTAAACTTGGGCAAAACAGAGATGCTTAGTTCTAGGTCCCAAGAAACAAAGATCTGCTGTTGGATCTGACAATTAATCTTAACAGTTGTACAGTCATCTCAAATAAAACTGTGAAGGGCCCTGATATCTCTTTTGACAAACATATCAAGAATATCTTAAGGACAGCTTTTTTCCATCGTCGTAAAACATTACAAAAATCTGAAATTTTTTGTCAATAAATTATCCAAAAAGATTAGACTACTGCAGTGCTCTACTCTCCAACTATCCGGACAAAGCAGTAAATTAACTTAGAAGCTTAACAAAGTTGCTAGAATCATGACTAGAACCAAAACAAAATATCATATTACTCCAGTGCTAGCCTCTCTACATTGGCTTCCTGTTAAGGCTAGGGCTGATTTCAAGGTTTTACTGCTAACCTACAAAGCATCGCATGGGCTTTCTCCTACCCATCTCTCTGATTTGGTCCTGCCATACATACCTATACATATGCACAAGACGCAGGCCTCCTAATTGTCCCTAGAATTTCTAAGCAAACAGCTAGAGGCAGGGCTTTCTCCTATAGAGCTCAATTTTTATGGAATGAGCTGCCTATCCATGTGAGAGACGCAGACTTGGTCTCGACTGTTAAGTCCTTACTGAAGACTCATCTCTTCAGTAGGTCCTATGATTAAGTGTAGTCTGGCCCAGGGGTGTGAATGTGAACGGCAAGGCACTGGAGCGACAAATCGCCCTTGCTGTCTCTGCCTGGCTCCTCTCTCTCCACTGGGATGCTTTGCCTCTGACCCTATTACGGGGGCTGAGTCGCTGGCTTACTGGTGCTCTTCCATGCCGTCCCTAGGAGGGATGCGTCACTTGAGTGGGTTGAGTCACAGACGTGATCTGCCTGTCCGGTTTTGTGCCCTTTCGGTCTTGTGCGGTGGAGAAGATCTTCATGGGTTATACTCAACCTTGTCTCAGGGTAGTAAGTGGGTGGTCTGTTGATATCAAATCAAATTGTATTTGTCACATGCGCAGAATACAACAGGTTTTGACCTTACAGTGAAATGCTTACTTACAAGCCCTTAACCAACAATGCAGTTAAGAAAAATAAGTGCTCAGTTATTAAATAATAATAATTAATGAGCAGCAGTATGTCACGCCCTGACCTTAGTATTCTTTGTTTTCTTTATTATTTTGGTTAGGTCCGGGTGTGACATGGGTGATGTATGAGTTTTTGTACTGTCTAGGGGTTTTGTATGTTTATGGGGGTGTACACTGTCTAGGTGTTTATGTATGTCTATGGTTGCCTAGATTGGTTCTCAATTAGAGGCAGCTGTTTATCGTTGTCTCTGGTTGGGAACCATATTTAGGCAGCCATCTGCTTTGGGTATTTTGTGGGTTATTGTCTATGTGTTAGTTGCACTATATTTAGCTTCACATTCGCATGTATTCATATCACGCTGCACCTTGGTCTCCTCCATTCAACGAACGTGACACAGTAAAATAACAGTAGCGAGGCTATATACAGTGTTTACCGGTACAGAGTCAATGTGTGGGGGCACAGGTTAGTCGAGGTAATTAAGGTAATATGTACATGTAGGTAGAGTTAAAGGGACTATGCATCAGTCGAAGCTGGTGACTTGAACAATTTAGGAGGATGGGAGAACCACGGTACAGGCACGGAACAAGCAGACTACAAAGTGTGTTTCAAAAATCATCAGAGACTAATTATTTTAACCTAAAGATTTTATTTAAGACATTTATAGTACAATATTATGGTTAAGGGGAATGAGGGCTACTTACAGTGTTGGAAAGGGATCACAGCTGTGATTGAATGAGGACATGAGGCATGAGTTGGTGTTCAGAGGCTTGACCAGTGCAGGACATGATTTTACTGGGAAGACAAAAAAAAACAAGACACTACACAGTTAGACAAAAGAGCAAAGAATGAGTTAGTCCAAGCAGGGAGTAAAATCTTTGATGTGTAATAATGTGATTGACTACGTACAGTAATTATAGAAAATTGATAGGGGTACTCACAGTACTTGGAAGGGAACATTCAATGTGCCAGTGGATGAGGGGGCACATGAGACATGGCTTCAGTTCATGTCAGGAGAAAGTGGACAATGGTAGTGGAGTGGAGTAGTCATCACCTCTTAAACAGGGAACATGAGGGGACTTTGCTGTAAATACAAATAGCAGATACATTCCATTACAGCTGCACCATCGTAGGTTTGGACAATGAGTTTCTCTATGTCGTCAAACTCAGACATCTCAAAATTCATAAAGTCAAACACAAACTGCGCATCTTGCCAACTTGACACATAAAAGTAGCCCAAGAAAAGGTCCTGAATAAAGCCCTGATCCTCCACATACCTGACGATAACTGACAACTGCAAGCAGACTGGTGGCACCATAGGTCCCAGAGCGGTGGGGCAATTTTTACCCCCTGGGGCCTAGAGTTTTTCCTTGTATGTTAACCTAACTAGGAAAACTCTGGACCTTATAAAGTATGACAATTAATGAGTTGTAAGAAGGCTTTATATGGGCCATGATGGGACCCGTTTTTCATAATCAAGTCACATGGTTTTCACAAACCTCCTGAAAAAAACTCCTGGTACTGGGGGGTGAACCTGTTCAAACCGCAGCTACCTTATATTTGTTCATAGAAATTATATTTAGACAAGATTAGGAGGGGGATTTCCTCTACCCAGACACATAGACAACAACTGATAGACGATAGAACTCACAGGGCTGAGCTTGCTTTATGCATGTTTGCATCATGCAGGCCTATGCAACTGTAGGCCTTGTGAAAAAAATGTTTGATACCAGTTGGTATTGAACGCCTTCACCTTTTCATCCTTCTTCATAAAACTGATCTCAGGCAGATGTTGACATAATTATGACCGTGTTATGACCATCCTAAATGACTTAAAACAGGGAATTTTTACTCTGATTAAATGTCAGGAATTGTGAAAAACTGAGTTTACATACACCTTAGCCAAAGACATTTAAACTTCCGACTTCAACTGTACATACCACAACCAGAAGCCATGGGTTACAGGCAACATTCGCACTGAGCTAAAGGGTAGAGCTGCCGCTTTCAAGGAGCGGAACTCTAACCCGGAAGCTTTTAAGAAATCCCACTATGCCCTCCGACAAACCATCAAACAGGCAAAGCATCAATAGAGGACTAAGATCGAATCGTACTACACCGGCTCTGATGCTTGTAGGATGTGTCAGGGCTTGCAAGTTATTAGAGACTACAAAGGGAAGCCCAGCCGAGAGCTGCCAAGTGACACGAGCCTACCAGACGAGCTAAATAACTTCTATGCTCGCTTCGAGGCAAGTAACAGGGAAAAATGCATGAGAGCATCAGCTGTTCCGGACGACTGTGTGATCATGCTCTCCACAGCCGATGTGAGTAAGACCTGTAAACAGGTCAACATTCACATGGAGGAAGGGCCAGACGGATTACCAGGACGTGTACTCCGAGCATGCACTTACCAACTGGCAAGTGTCTTCACTGACATTTTTAACCTCTCCCTGTCTGAGTCTGTAATACCAACATGTTTCAAGCAGACCACCATAGTCCCTGTGCCCAAGAACACTAAGGTAACCTGCCTAAATGACTACTGACCCGTAGTACTCACGTCTGTAGCCAAGAAATGCTTTGAATGGCTGGTAATGGCTCACATCAACACCATTATCCCAGAAACCCTCGACCCACTCCGATTTGCATACCGCCCCAACAGATCCACAGATGATGCAATCTCTATTGCACTCCACACTGCCCTTTTCCACCTGGACAATAGGAACACTTATGTGAGAATGCTATTCATTGACTACAGCTCAGCGTTCAACACCATAGTGCCCTCAATCACTAAGCTCAGGCGGGGGCCCCTCAGGGGTGTGTGCTCAGCCCCCTCCTGTACTCCCTGTTCACTCATGACTGCACGGCCAGGCACAACTCCAACACTATCATTAAGTTTGCTGATGACACAACAGTGGTAGGCCTGAATACCGACAACGATGAGACATCCTATTGGGAGGAGGTCAGAGACCTGACCGTGTAGTGCAAGGACAACAACCTCTCCCTCAATGTGATCAAGACGAAGTAGATGATTGTGGACTACAGGAAAAGGAGGACCGAGTATGCCCACATTCTCATCGACAGGGCTGTAGTGGAGCAGGTTGAGAGCTTCAAGTTCCTTGTTGTCCACCTCACCAACAAATTAACATGGTCCAAGCACACCAAGACAGTCGTGAAGAGGGCACGACGAAACCTATTCCCCCTCAGGAGACTGAAAATATTTGTCATGGGTCCTCAGATCCTCAAAAGATTTTTCAGCTGCACCATCGACAGCATCCTGGTGGGTTGCATCACTGCTTGTTATGGCAACTGCTCGGCCTCCGACACCAAGCCACTACCGAGTGTAGTGAGAATGGCCCAGTACAACACCGGGGCCAAGCTTCCTGCCATCGAGGACCTCTGTACCAGGCGGTGTCAGAGGAAGGCCCTAAAAATTGTAAAAAGACTCCAGCCACCCTAGTCAAAGACTGTTCTCCCTGCTACCGCACGGCAAGCGGTACCAGAGTGCCAAGTCTTGGTTCAAGAGGCTTCTAAACAGCTTCTACCCCCAAGCCATAAGACTCCTGAACATCTAATCAAATGGCTACCCAAACCTTTTGCATCCCCCCCCCATCTATGCTGCTGCTACTCTGTATTATTATCTACGCATTGTCACTTTAATAACTCTACCTACATGTACATATTACCTCAATTATCTTGACACTGGTGCCCCCGCACATTGACTCTGTACCGGTACTCCCTGTATATAGCCTCGCTATTGTTATTTTACTGCTGCTCTTTAATTATTTGTTATTTTTATCTCAAACTTGTTTTAGGTATTTTCGTAAAACTGCATTGTTGGTGTATCCCTCTCTGGTGCTATGTTTGGACGTTAGCCAACAGCCAGTGAAATTGCAGGGCACCAATCTCAAAACAGAAATCTCATGATTAAAATTCCTCAAACATACAAGTATTATACACCATTTTAAAGGTACACTTCTCATTAATCCAGCCACAGTCAGATTTCAAAAAGGCTTTACGGAGAAAGCAGACCTTGCGATTATGTTAGGTCAGCGCCTAGTCACAGAAAAACATACAGCCATTTTCCAAAGAAGGAAAGGTGTCACAAAACTCAGAAATAACGTTATAAATATTAATTTACCTTTGATGATCTTCATCGGAATGCACTCCCAGGAATCCCAGTTCCACAATAAATGTTTGTTTTGTTCGATAAAGTCCATCATTTATGTCCAAATACCTCCTTTTTGTTCACGCGTTAAGCCCAGTAATCCAAATGCACAATGCGCGAACAATTAGTTCAGACAAAAGTCCAAAAAGTTCTATTACAGTTCGTAGAAACATGTCAAACAATGTATAGAATCAATCTTTAGGATGTTTTAATCAGAAATCTTCAATAATGTTTCAACCGGACAATTCCTTTGTCTTTAGACATGAAAAGGAATGCAGCTCGCTCTCACAGCCGCCCGCCTGACTTAGCTCATGTTATTCTGACAGACCTCTTAGTCAAACAGCTCTTATTTGCTCCCCCTTCACAGTCCAAGCCTGAAACAAGGTTCTAAAGACTGTTGACATCTAGTGGAAGCCTTGTGAAGTGCAATATGACCCCATAGACACTGTATATTGGATAGGCAAAGTCTTGAAAACCAACAAACCTCAGATTTCCCACTTCCTGGTTGGATTTTTTTCTCAGGTTTTTGCCTGCCATATGAGTTTTGTTATACTCACAGACATCATTCAAGTTTTGTTTTCTATCCAAATCTACTAATTATATACATATTCTAGCTTTTGGGCCTTAGCAGGCAGATTACTCTGGGCACCTTATTCATCTAAGCTACTCAATACTGCCCCCCAGTCCAAGAGAAGGGTTTTAAATAAGCATTCACTGTAAGGTTGTATTGTATTCGGCGCATGTGGCAAATAAAATTTGATTTGATTTCATATCTAGGAAAACCAACTTTCCAAAGACTGGACCTAAAATAGTGTATAAGCAATCATACAAGAGGTATTGCAATGATTCCGATGTTGAAGATGTGTGTAATGAGGAACATTCTGAAGGCTGCACTGAAAACATTTATGAAATTGCTACTTCCGGTTACTGACAGGCATGTGCCCATAAAGAAACTGACTGTTAAGACTGCTATCCCCATGGATAGAAGATTCATTGAAAAACTGTATGGCTGAGAAGGACGATGTTAAGGGAATGGCAAACAAGTCTGGTAACACAGCAGATTGGCAAACATACAGTGAATTGAGAAATCCCGTAACTAAACTAAACAAAAAGGAGAAGAAACTATACAATGGAACAAATATAAATGCTATAAAGAATGATAGTAAAAAGTTCTGGAGTACTTTATTAAATAAAATTCCAGGCAGAAAAGCTAACTCAGCTACATCCTTCATTGAGGCTGATGGCTCATTCACAATAAACCCCTTTGATATTGACAACCACTTTAATTACTTTTTTGTTGACATGATTATTAAACTTAGGCATGACATGCAAAAAACAATTGCTGAGCCTTCATATTCATGCATAGCGGACCAAAAATGAAAGATAAGCACTGTAGCTTTGAATTCCACAAAGCTAGTGTGGAAGAGGTGAAAAAATGATTGCTATCTATAAATAATGCCAATCCACCTGGAATCGACAACCTGACAAATTGCTGAGGTTGGTAGCTGTATACACTAGAACTCCAATTTGCCATATCTTCAGTCTAGGCCTAGAAGATGGAGCGTGCCCTCAGGTCTGGAGGGAGGCAAAGATAATTCCACTGCCCAACAGTGGAATTGTGTCACGGCTTTCTTCCTGGGAAGGAGAGGCGGACCAAAACGCAGCGTGGTTATAGTTCATGGTTCTTTAATAAGAGAACTCAAACATGAACAAACTACAAAACAATAAACGTGAAAACCGTAACAGTCCTAACTGGTGCATAAAACACAAAGACAGGAAACAATCACCCACAAAATACCCAAAGAATATGGCTGCCTAAATATGGTTCCCAATCAGAGACAACAATAAACACCTGCCTCTGATTGAGAACCAATCTAGGCAACCATAGACCAACCTAGACACCTAAACTGAACACAACCCCATAAATCTACAAAAAAACCTAGACAAGAAAACACATAAATCACCCATGTCACACCCTGGCCTAACCAAAATAATAAAGAAAGCAAAGAATAACTAAGGCCGGGGCGTGACAAATTGGGCGACCTACCAGCGATCGCGATCTACTGGTCGATTGCGGAATGCTTGCCAGTCGATTGCGAGATGATTATACATCTACTAAAATTCAGCCACACAAATCAATGCCGATAATCTCTTTCTGTTTTAACGTTCGACAGTCCTCCATTCACAGCAATGTCTGAATAGTGGAAGGGATTCCATCAACAGCTTGTCATTTCCGGTCACAACTTGTAGACTTGTTTATGTGCTGCTGTGCGTTTTGTTGCTAACCTTACTTTGCTACCTGCCAACTTTATGGTATTTACTTTTTAATTACTGTTTATATTTGTAGTTTTTCCCTCGCTCTACTTCTTTCATTCAACTTTTTCACTCCGGATGCTTTATCTGGACGTGGTTCGTCAGGACCTCCACCGGCCGAAGCTAAGTAACATTAACATGATGCCTTCTAATTGCAGTCATTGTACTCATAATATACAGGAGAACGATCGCCTTACGGCAAGGGTAGCTGTGCTGCAAGCCCAGCTTCAGACGCAATCGTTAGGCAAGGGTAATTTAAGTGTAGGAAAGGATTAAACAACATCTGTGCCACCAGTAAGTACAGATAGTAGTATAAATCCCCTCGCACAGTCCCCGCAGCCGGACAACTTTCTCAACTTTCTCATGGCTTCTGTCGCTCATTCAGCCGACAGAAACTTTAAACCGGTTCTCCCCATTAAGCAGTGAGTTGGAGTCAGAGGCAAAGCCTTCTATGGTCGCTACATCTCCTGTTACGGAGTCTGAAACGCAGAAGTCTCCCACCATTAGCTCTGACAAATTGAAAACCATAGTCATTGGCAACTCCATTACCCACAGTATTAGACTTAAAACGAATCATCCAGCGATCATACACTGTTTACCAGGGGGCAGGGCTACTGACATGAAGATCAAACTGGCGAGTGTAGAGATTAGAGGGATATTGTTATCCACGTTGGCACCAACAATGTTAGGATGAAACAGTCAGAGGTCACCAAGCGCAACATAGCTTGTGACGGCCCTGAATTATTTTGAACCGTCTCAGTGCAGCTCCTTCCAATAGGGCGCTTTCCCTTTAATTCCCAATTAAATAGCCAGCATCAGCTGCGCAAAAGTAGGGTTGTGATGGAGACGTGAATGAGGATGTGTTCAACCCTCAGTGCCGAAGCTTCTCTATTCCGTTTGTTTTGTAGCCTAATAGAGTTTACCCAGGATCGGATCCACTCTTTGCGTCCGTGGACTACACCTCTCCGTTCTTCGTGGCCTTTCTCCGCTGGAGATCTGTTGGCGGATTGTATCTGTTGGCGGATTGTATTGTCTGACTGACCGACTGACTACCACCTTTTTGTATACGGTATTTCATTTGTTTTGATGTGATGTATACTGTGATTTATGTAGTTAGTTGTAGTTGAGGACTTAGTAAGAGTTGATACGCTTTAAGTTCTGTGGTAAAATAATTGTTATATTGATGGTATGTTTAATACTGGGTTTACGCTACACTTGAATGAACGGACAAACATTGAGTGACAAAAGTCACTTGAGTTTGCTGAACTCCTTTACCGGGCTGGACTCTTTTTAGGCCCGAGGTACAGGACATTTCTGGAGGGACCAGAACTCATTGTGTTATATTATTATATGTGTGTAATCATTGTTGTTGCTAATACAACCCACGCAAAAGAATATAGTTGTTTTTGAAGTTCTTTCCAATGTTTTAAGGGTTTATGAAAAGTTTATTTCCATCCTGACTTTTACATAAGTCCTTTGTATTGGTGTAGACTTGATGGACCAGATGGGACTCATTCCCACCCAAACTAAAAGGAGAAACCAATGTTTTCTCTGGTAGGCATTTGCCATTTATTGCTTAGCTAATAAAAAATACATTGTATACAATCAGTGACTCATTGTCATATTTATCCTGATACCAGATTTGAATTTACGCAACTCTAACAGGAGTGATGAGCTCTACAGCAGTCTCACAACTCAATTGCTGGTTGAAAACTGTTTTCTGCCCCTCCCAAAAGATAGATTTAGTAGATAATTGGCCCTCTCTCTGGGACTCACCCACAAACAGGACCAAGCCTGGCCTGTTGCGGAGTGACGGACTCCATCCTAGCTGGAGGGGTGCTCTCATCTTATCTACGAACATAGACAGTGCTCTAACTCCCCTAGCTCCACAATGAGATAGGGTGCAGGCCAGGCAGCAGGCTGTTAGCCAGCCTGCCAGTTTAGTGGAGTCTGCCACTAGCACAGTCAGTGTAGTCAGCTCAGCTATCCCCATTGAGACCGTGTCTGTGCCTCGACCTAGGTTGGGCAAAACTAAACATGGCGGTGTTCACCTTAGCAATCTCACTGGAATAAAGACCTCTTCTATTCCTGCCATTATTGAAAGGGATTGTGATACCTCACATCTCAAAATAGGGCTACGTAATGTTAGATCCCTCACTTCCAAGGCAGTTATAGTCAATGAACTAATCACTGATCATAATCTTGATGTGATTGGCCTGACTGAAACATGGTTTAAGCCTGATGAATTTTCTGTGTTAAATGAGGCCTCACCTCCTGGTTACACTAGTGACCATATCCCCTGCGCATCCCGCAAAGGCGGAAGTGTTGCTAACATTTATGACAGCAAATTAAAATTTACACAAAAAAAAGAAATGACTGTTTTCATCTTTTGAGCTTCTAGTCATGAAATCTATGCAGCCTACTCAATCACTTTTTATAGCTACTGTTTACAGGCCTCCTGGGCCATATACAGCGTTCCTCACTGAGTTCCCTGAATTCCTATCGGACGTTGTAGTCATAGCAGATGATATTCAAATTTTTGGTGACTTTAATATTAACATGGAAAAGTCCACAGACCCACTCCAAAAGGCTTTCGGAGCCATCACCGACTCAGTGGGTTTTGTCCAACATGTCTCCGGACCTACTCACTGCCACAGTCATACTCTGGACGTAGTTTTGTACCATGGAATAAATGTTGTGGATCTTAATGTTTTTCCTCATAATCCTGGACTATCGGACCACCATTTTATTACGTTTGCAATCGCAACAAATAATCTGCTGGATCATCAAAAGTCCTACTATGATCATCAAAAGGATCATCAAAAGTCGTGCTATAAATTCTCAGACAACCCAAAAGTTCCTTGATGCCCTTCGAGACTCCCTCGTCCTACCCAAGGACGTCAGAGGACAAAAATCAGTTTACCACCTAACTGAGGAACTCAATTTAACCTTGCAAAATACCCTAGATGCAGTCGCACCCCTAAAAACAAAAAACATTTGTCATAAGAAACTAGCTCCCTGGTATACAGAAAATACCAGAGCTCTGATGCAAGCTTCCAGAAAATTGGAATGGAAATGGCGCCACACCAAACTGGAAGTCTTCCGACTAGCTTGGAAAGACAGTACCATGGAGTCTGGAAGAGCCCTCACTGCTGCTCGATCATCCTATTTTTCCAACTTAATTGAGGAAAACAATCCAAAATGTATTTTTGATACTGTCGCAAAGCTAACTAAAAAGCAGCATTCCCCAAGAGAGGATGGCTTTCACTTCAGCAGTGATAAACTCATGAACTTCTTTGAGGAAAAGATCATGATCATTAGAAAGCAAATGATAGACTCCTCTCTAAATCTGCGTATTCCTCCAAAGCTCAGTTGTCCTGAGTCTGCACAACTCTGCCAGGACATAGGATCAAGGGAGGCACTCAAGTTTTTAGTACTAAATCTCTTGACACATCGATGAAAATAATCATGGCCTCTAAACCTTCAAGCTGCATACTGGACCCTATTCCAACTAAATTACTGAAAGAGCTGCTTCCTATGCTTGGCCCTCCTATGATGAACATAATAAACGGCTCTCTATCCACCGGATGTGTACCAAACTCACTAAAAGTGACAGTAATAAAGCCCCTCTTGAAAAAGCCAAACCGTGACCCAGAAAATATAAAACACTATCGGCCTATATCGAATCTCTCATTCCTCTCAAAAATGTTGGAGAGATTGGGAACCCAAATTGGTCTACGCTGACAAGTTCTGGCCTGGTATAGATCTTATCTGTTGGAAAGATATCAGTTTGTCTCTGTGGATGGTTTGTCCTCTGACAAATCAACAGTAAATTTTGGTGTTCCTAAAGGTACCGTTTCAGGACCACTATTGTTTTCACTATATATTTTACCTCTTGGGGATGTCATTCGGAAACATAATGTCAACTTTCACTGCTATGCGGATGGCACACAGCTGTACATTTCGATGAAACATGGTGAAGCCCAAAAATTGCCCTCCTTGGAAGCCTGTGTTTCAGACATAAGGAAGTGGATGGCTGCAAATGTTCTACTTTTAAACTCGGACAAAACAGAGATGCTTGTTCTAGGTCCCAAGAAACAAAGAGATCTTCTGTTGAATCTGACAATGAATCTTGATGGTTGTACAGTCGTCTCAAATAAAACTGTGAAGGACATCGGCTTTACTCTGGACCCTGATCTCTCTTTTGACGAAAATATCAAGACTGTTTCAAGGACAGCTTTTTTCCATCTACGTAACATTGCAAAAATCAGAAACGTTCCGTCCAAAAATGATGCAGAAAAATTAATCCATGCTTTTGTTACTTCTAGGTTAGACGACTGTAATGCTCTACTTTCCTGCTACCCGGATAAAGCACTAAATAAACTTCAGTTTGTGCTGAACACGGCTGCTAGAATCTTGAATGGAACCAAAAAAATGTATCACATTACTCCAGTGCTAGCCTCTCTACACTGGCTTCCTGTTAAGGCACAGGCTGATTTCAAGGTTTTACTGCTAACCTACAAAGCATTACATGGGCTTGCTCCTACATATCTTTCCGATTTGGTCATACCAACACGTACGCTACGGTCAGAAGACGCAGGCCTCCTTACTGTCCCTAGAATTTCTAAGCAAACAGCTGGAGGCAGGGCTTTCTCCTATAGAGCACCATTTCTATGGAATGGTCTGCCTACCCATGTGAGAGACGCAGACTCGGTCTCAACCAACTCTTTATTGAAGACTCATCTCTTCAGTAGGACCTATGATTGAGTGTAGTCTGGCCCAGGAGTGTGAAGGTGAACGGAAAGGCACTGGAGCAACAAACCACCCTTGCAGTCTCTGCCTGGCCGGTTCTCCTCTCTCCACTGGGATTCCCTGCCTCTAACCATATCACAGGGGCTGAGTCACTGGCCCTAGGAGGGGTGCATCACTTGAGTGGGTTGAGTCACTGATGTGATCTTCCTGTCCGGGTTGACGCCCCCCCCATTGGGTTGTGCCGTGGCGGAGATCTTTGTGAGCTATACTCTGCCTCTGATAACTTGGTGGTTGAAGATACCCTTCTAGTGGTGTGGGGGCTGTGCTTTGGCAAAGTGGTGAGGTTATATCCTGCCTGTTTGGCCCTGTCCGGGGGTATCGTCGGACAGGGCCACAGTGTCTCCCGACCCCTCCTGTCTCAGCCTCCAGCATTTATGCTGCAGTAGTTTATGTGTTGGGGGGCTAGGGTCCGTCTGTTATATCTGGGGTATTTCTCCTGTCTTATCTGGTGTCCTGTGTGAATTTAAGCATGCTCCCTCTAATTCTCTCTCTTTCTTTCCTCCTTCTCTCTTCTTTCTTTCTCTCCCTCAGAGAACCTGAGACCTAGGACCATGCCTCAGGACTACCTGGCATGATGACTCCTTGCTGTCCCCAGTCCACCTGGCCGTGCTGCTGCTCCAGTTTCAACTGTTCTGCCTGCGTCTATGGATCCCTGACCTGTTCACCAGACGTGCTACCTGTCCCAGACCTGCTGTTTTCAACTCTCTAGAGACAACAGGAGCGGTAGAGATACTCTGAATGATCGGCTATGAAAAGCCAACTGACATTTACTCCTGAGGTGATGACCTGTTGTATCCTCGACAACCACTGTGATTATTATTAGTTGCTGACCCTGCTGGTCATCTATGAACATTTGAACATCTTGGCCATGTTCTGTTATAATTTCCACCCAGCATAGCCAGAAGAGGATTGGCACCCCTCATAGCCTGGTTCCTCTCTAGGTTTCTTCCTAGGTTCTGGCCTTTCTAGGGAGTTTTTTCCTAGCCACTGTGCTTCTACACCTGCATTGCTTGCTGTTTGTGGTTTTAGACTGGGTTTCTGTATAGCACTTTGACTTCAGCTGATGTAAGAAGGGCTTTATAAATAAATTTGATTGAGAGTCACGTGATTTACATAAAATATGAGCAGTCCCTGCTCACTTATTGACGTATGCCTAGTTAGTGCGGTCAGATAACATCCGCCAACTCCAAGTCGATTGGACGAATGCCAGGCAGGTAGCTAGCTAGCTACCTTTTGTAGCCAGATTCGTTATTAAGTTATTCTTAAGTTGTGTATCAATAGCTGCAATAATGAGTGAAGGGAAGGATACATAAAAAAACTGAAAACTGAACACAAGAAATGGGAGGAGGATTATTTTTTCGTGTCAAACTCAAAATGTGTGTGCCTCATCTGCCACAATAGCATCGCTATTCCAAAGTAACATAGAACAACATTTTAAAATCAAACACAAAACCCAGGAAAGAGATTTTCCAGCAAAGACTGAATTACAAAGAAGAAATGTACAATAATAAAAAAATCTACTGGCATCTTATTGTGTGAGTCACATTCTCGCGAAGCATAAAAGTTGTTCAAAGATGGGGAGATGATCAAGGAAGCATTTATTGAGGCTGAACACTAGCTGTTTAAAAATAAGACCGAAATTATGGCTGACATCAATGACAGTCAGTTGTCCAGAAATACGGTGGTAAGAAGATGTGAGGGAATAGTGGAAAACCTCGAGGATCAACTGAAAAAGGATATTGACAACTGTTATTCCCTCCAGTTTGACGAATCCACGGATATGGTAGATGTGGCACAGTTATGCATTTTCATCAGAATGGTATTTGACAACATGAGTACAATGGAGGAACAACTCGCCATTTTGCCACTGAAAGGACATACAAGGGGCAAATATATTTTTCAAGCTTTTATGGAGTTTGCTAACAAATTCCAATGATCCTTTTGTAAGTTTGTCTCCGTTAATACCGATGGAGCACCTGCTATGGTAGGCCGCATTAGTGGGTTCGTTGCATTGTGCAAACAAGATGATTCTTTCCCAGACTTTCTTAGTCATCACTGCGTAACTTATCAGCAAGCTTTGTGCAGGAAGATGTTAAATATAAAAGAGGTGATGGATGTTGAGATGAAGATTGTGTGATCTATTCGAGTAAGAAGCCTACAGTGGAGGCTATTTCATGCTCACTTAGAAGAGACTGAAGCGGAGCACACAGACCTGCTGCTCCACACGTTATGTGGTGGCTGAGCCGAGGTACATTTTTAGGGAGATTCAGTGAGACATTGCCTGAAATCAACAGGCTGGCAAATAAAAGTAGATCTCACGTCAAAGATGGTTCGGCACACCTGCTTTATTGGTTCAAACAGCGGACCAACAAGCAGCCTGTTATTGGTGCTTAGTATACTTTTGGAAAAAAATTGTGTTAGAACCAAATACAATGTTATTTTACAGAAAACAAATCAACAACAGACTTTCAGCATGCTTATAGGGAAGGGCACTCAACATGCTCATCACTGACACAAATGACTGATGATTGACTGATTGATCTGACTTCTCTGACGTCAAAAACTACAGACTGGTAAAACTACACTGAGCACGCTGTCTCTGACCAACTTTCTCGCTATCACTCTCAGAACAACAGGTCAGGCTTCAAGACATGTCACTCAACTCGTCTCTGTGTCACGGAGGCTCTCCGCACTGCCAAAGCTAAATCTCATCCTCCTAGATCTATCTGCTGCCTTCGACACTGTGAACCATCAGAGATCCGCCCCACTACCCTCTCAGGGTTGGGAGTCTCAGGCTGTGCACACTCTTGGTATTGCATCCTACCTGGCAGGCCATTCCTACCAGGTGATGTGGAGAGGATCTGTGTCTGCACCACGTACTCTCACAACTGGTGTCCCCCAGGGCTTGGTTCTAAGCACTCTCCTCTTCTCTCTATACACCAAGTGACTTGGCTCTGTCATATTCTCGCATGGTCTCTCCTATCATTGCTATGCAGATGACACTCAACTACTTTTCTCCTGTTCTGGCACCCAGGTGGCGACTCATATCTCTGCGTCCCTGGCAGATATCTCAGCTTGGATGTAGGCTCACCTCCTCAAGTTCAACCTCGACAAGAAGGAGCTATGTTTCCTCCCAGGGAAGGCCTGCCCGCTCCAAGACCTCTCCATCACGGTTAACAACGCCACGGTGTGCCCCTACCAGAGTGCAAAGAACCTTGGAGTGACCCTAGAAAACACCCTGTCATTCTCTGCAAACATCAAAGCAGTGACTCACTCCTGCAAGTTAATTCTCATACATCATTAGAGTACGACCCTACCTCACAAAGGAAACGACGTAGGTCCTAATCCAGGCACTTGTTATCTCCCTTCTGGACTACTGCAACTCACTGTTAGCTGGGCTCCCAGTTTGTGCCATCAAACCCCTGTAATTTATCCAGAACGCTGCAGCCCACCTGGTGTTCAACCTTTACAAGTTCTTCCATGTCACCACGCTGCTCCGCACACTCCACTGGCTTCTTGTCGAAGCTCGCATTCACAAGAAGACCATGGTACTTGTCGACGGAGCAGCAAGAGGAACTGCCCTTCCCTACCTTCAGACTATACTCAAACCCTACACCCCAACTAGAGCACTCTGTACTGCCACCTCTGGTCTCTTGGCCCTCCCACCCCTACGGGAGGGCAGCTCCCAAGCTCTTCTCTGTTCTGGCACCCCAATGGTGGAACCAACTTCCCCCTGGAGCTAGGACAGCAGAGTCCATGCCCATCCTCTGAAAACATCTAAAACCCTACCTCTTCAAAGAATATCTTAAATAATCCCATTTTGCCGGGAGCTACATCATTGATGAAAATTCTACTTACAATGACTGTGATATGTGGTTGTCCCACCTAGCTACAATGGGGCAAAAAACATATTTAGTCAGCTACCAATTGTGCAAGTTCTCCCACTTAAAAAGATGAGAGAGGCCTGTAATTTTCATCATAGGTACACTTCAACTATGACAGACAAAATAAGAAAAGAAAACCAGAAAATCACATTGTAGGATTTTTTATTAATTTATTTGCAAATTATGGTGGAAAATAAGTATTTGGTCACCTACAAACAAGCAAGATTTCTGGCTCTCACAGACCTGTAACTTCTTCTTTAAGAGGCTCCTCTGTCCTCCCCTCGTTACCTGTATTAATGGCACCTGTTTGAACTTGTTATCAGTATAAAAGACACCTGTCCACAACCTCAACAGTCACACTCCAAACTCCACTATGGCCAAGACCAAAGAGCTGTCAAAGGACACCAGAAACAAATTTGTAGACCTGCACCAGGCTGGGAAGACTGAATCTGCAATAGGTAAGCAGCTTGGTTTGAAGAAATCAACTGTGGGAGCAATTATTAGGAAATGGAAGACAAGACCACTGATAATACCCCTCGATCTGGGGCTCCACGCAAGATCTCACCCTGTGGGGTCAAAATTATCACAAGAATGGTGAGCAAAAATCCCAGAACCACACGGGGGGACCTAGTGAATGACCTGCAGAGAGCTGGGACCAAAGTAACAAAGCCTACCATCAGTAACACACTACGCCGCCAGGGACTCATCCTGCAGTGCCAGACGTGTCCCCCTGCTTAAGCCAGTACATGTCCAGGCCTGTCTGAAGTTTGCTAGAGAGCATTTGGATGATCCAGAAGAAGATTGGGAGAATGTCAAAGGAGAGATTGACTGCTTCACTATTTGTATTTGTGCGAGGTGTTGAAGGTACCAAACTGACACTCATCGGTATCACACAGTCCCCAGGTCCAGAAAAGAGGCTGTATTAAATAGAGCCGTGACATAATGGAACTCTCTGCCACCCCACTCAAGCTAGTAATAAAACCAGATAAAATAACACCTTATACAACCCAGTGGAGACAGTGAAGAGAAGCACAGATATTTTTGTGCATTTTGCATTGTAGTATGTGTGTGATACGTGGTTGGGATACAACTGTGATATGTGATTGTCTCACCTGGCTATCTTAAGATGAATGCACTAGCTGTGGGTCGCTCTGGATGGCTAAATTGTAATGTAAATGTAGTGTTATGTATTTGTATTTTTATTGAACCTTCATTTAACTAGGCAAGTCAGTTAAGAACAAATTCTTATTTACAATGATGGCCAAGCCCTAACCCGGACAACGCTGGGCCAGTTGTGCGCCACCCTATGGGACTCCCAATCACGGCCGGTTGTGATACAGCCTGGAATCAAACCAGGGTCTGTAGTGATGCCTCTAGCACTGAGATGCAGTGCCTCAGACCGCTGCGCCACCTGGGAGCCCAAGTGTATGTATGTATATTATGTATTTAATTTATTTTATTGTTTCCTGTTTGGACCCCAGGAGGAGAACCCGTTGCCTCTGCAGCAGTTTTTCGGGATCCTAATAAAAATCGTGGTGAACGTGGGTTTCAAAGTGCAAGGACTGTCTGGTGCGCATCCACGTGGTGGGTTTATAAACAGAACAAAAATATGAATGCAACATGTAAAGTGTTGGTCCCATGTTTCATGAGCTGAAATAAAAGATCCCAGAAATGTTCCATATGCTCAAATTTGTTTACATCCCTGTTAGTGAGTATTTCTCCTTTGCCAAGATAATCCATCCACCTGACAGGTGTGGATATCAAGAAGCTGATTAAACAGCATGATCATTACACATGTGCACCTTGTGCTGGGGACAATAACAGGCCACTCTAAAATGTGCAGTTTTGTCAGACAACACAACGCCACAGATGTCTCAAGTTTTGAGGGAGCATGCAATTGGCATGCCTTTTTTAAAGGTATCTGTGACCAACAGATGCATATCTATATTCCCAGTCATGTGAAATGGATAGATTAGGGCCTAATTTATTTATTTCAAATGACTAATTTCCTTATGAACTGTAACTCAGTAAATTTACATTTTTGCAAGATGCGTTTATATTTTTGATCACTATAGTTAGTTTACAACTGCACATTCATATTAGTACAGCATTTTGCTTTATTTGAACCAACAATAGATAGCTATCAAGCGGCTGGACCAGTTTTCCCCAAAGTGACTGATGTGTAACGTAAAGTTTTGCTTACTAGCCAGCAAATGAACATCAATGCCTGTATCAGGCCAATACTACTAAGTTTACTTTAATGAAATATATGAAAATGATCATGACTAGATTTAATCTAATTTCCATGTCATTGGTTAGTCAGCATGCAAAATACCTGTATTGTCACACCCTGGCCATAGAGAGGCTTTTATTCTCTATTTTGGTTAGGCCAGGGTGTGATTAGGGTGGGCATTCTAGTTTCTTTCTATGTTTTGGCCGGGTACGGTTCTCAATCAGGGACAACAGAAAGCACTGAGCTAGGCTGAAACACATTATGAGTTTAATACAACCTAGCTTATGAAAGAAAGTTTACAACGTGGGTGCACCGGCCGAGAGAAATTTGAGTAATCATGGTGACAGACATTGAAACATTCAATATCTTCTTGCACACTCTTACCTGCATCTAGTTGATCTAGGCTGTAATCATTAGTACAACAGTTGCAAACAAGAGTTTCTATTGGACAAATTCAGGTGTGTTTATCCCCGTTTGCTTCCGTTTAAGAAACGTTTTTCAACAGAATCGGCGGAATGAATACACCCCTGATCACAAGAAAACACAGTTCACTTTCATAACAGTCACATACTAACAGCATGATCCCTTTGAGCGTTGTATAATTACTTCTCGTATCTACACGCTCTCCTCCTTTTCCCTCCTTTTCCCTTAGCTTGTGGACTTCAGTGCACAACGCATCAGCTGTCTGTGACCAGGCAAAAAAAACTTTCCAAGCCAAACTATCATATCATAACCACTAACGGCTACATACAGCCTACATCGTTGCCACCATGTCAGCTATTAGTTAGCTGTTCTTTGAGTCAGCTACTACCTTATACTGCAGTGCTAGCTAGCTGTAGCTTATGCTTTCAGTACAATATTCATTCTCTGATCCTTTGATTGGGTGGACAACATGTCAGTTCATGCTGCAAGAGCTCTGATAAGTTTGAGGACATCCTCCGGAAGTTGTCATAATTAATGTGTAAGTCTATGGAAGGGGGTGAGAACCGCGAGCCTCCTACGTTTTGTATTGAAGTCAAGGTACCCAGAGGAGGATGGAAACTAGCTGTCCTCCAGCTAAACCATGGTGCTACCTTACAAAGTGCTGTTGAGGATACTGTAGACCTTCATTGCAAAACACACCCATTGTCATTACTTTACGTGAATTGATATCTCAGAATTTTTTAATTTGAATACAAAATCATTGGTTTAGCTTCTATCTATTCTGTGGCTGCATGAAATAGCAAACATAACGTGAATTCAGTGAAGACATCACCACATCTTTGCTCCCTGATGAAACGGTAACATCCATGACTGTAGTTAGGCCACAGATAGACAATGAATTAGTTAATGGGTTAGTTCTAAAAAATCTTGAGCAGGTGTTTGGCTCCTTCTTATACACGCTGAAATCTGCGCCCATTGTGACGTTGGCACCGCCCGTGACAAGAGTATGTCCCTTGCCACTAGCCTAGCCGAGCAAGGAGTTTTTGTATGGAGGTCAATGAGAGGGTGTCGAATTGTATCAACAAAAATTGGATGGCTTATCTGCTATGTGAGGTTTATTTGGTCGGATAGAAGTTTCGTAATGCTTAATTAAGTTGTTAGGAGTGCACTGATATAAGTAGGACATGTGACATCCTGGCAACTTTGAGAAAAATTGTTTATATCGGGGCCGCCTCAAGATGGCTATGCATATTCATGGCATGAGGCTAGTAGCATAGCATCTCTATCTATTGAATACAGGCGGTTGACGTCAACAACCCTCATCAAATATTCAAGAAAATGTTTTACAATAATGAGATGTATCCACCAATCCAAAGAAAAGATAAGTGGGAGCTAGACAGCCCGCCGTGACGCTTTGTGGACAACATATCCCATTGTTAGGGCGTAGAGATATGCATCCTGTCAGTATATACATAATATTTGGCCAAGAGGATAATAGGAATTTACTAAGTGGGAACCTGAGGTGGGAACTGTGGGAACCAACAAACACAGCTTGTGAGATCTTAACGTCATGGCAGCAACGTTACTGTCCTGGCAGAAGCATCAAGACTTCCGGTTCTCAGATTTTACCATCAAAATAAAAGTCTGTGGTAAAACACTATGTGTATGATACGAAATCTATCATTTTTTCAGCTTTGTCCATAATGCATAATGTTAAAATGTTACAAAAAATCTAAACCAAAGATATATAAAGTAGTAATTAAGATAAATCATATAAGGTGGAGCACATTGATAAATGGTTGAATGTAAAGAACATAACTCTACAGACCCTATTGACGTAGCACTAGTGTCTACAGTGCCTTCGGAAAGTACCCTTCACTTTTTCCATATTTTGTTAGGGTACAGCCTTATTCTAAAATGGATTAAATCGTTTTGTTTTCACACAATACCTCATAATGACAAAGCAGAAACAGGTTTTTAGAAATCGTTGCTAATTTATAGTAAAAAAATAACACAAATATCACATTTACATAACTATTCAGCCCCTTTTAATCAGTATTTCTTGAAGCACCTTTGGTAGCGATTACAGCCTTGGGTATTCTTGGGTGTGATGCTACAAGCTTGGCACACCTGTATTTGGGGAGTTTCTCCCATTCTTCTCTGCAGATCCTCTCAAGCTCTGAAGGTTTGGATGGGGAGCATCGCTGCACAGCTATTTTCAGGTCTCTCCAGAGATGTTCGATCGTGTTCTGTCTGCAGTATTGTCTACAGCATTGAAGGTCCCCAAGAACACAGTGGCCTCCATCATTCTTTAATGGAAGAAGGATGGAACCACCAAGACTCTTTCCAAAGCTGGTCACCCGGCCAAACTAAGCAATTGGGGGAGAAGGACCTTGGTCAGGGAGGTGACCAGCAACCTGATGGTCACTCTGACAGAGCTCCAGAGTTCCTCTGTGGAGATGGGAGAACCTTCCAAAAGTACAACCATTTCTGCAGCACTCTACCAATCAGGCCTTTATGGTAGAGTGGCCAGACGGAAGCCACTCCTCAGTAAAAGGCACATGACAGCATGCTTGGAGTTTGCCAAAAGGCACCTAAAGGACTCTCAGACCATGAGAAACAAGATTATTTGGTCTGATGAAAACAAGATTGAATTATTTGGCCTGAATGCCAAGCGTTACTGGAGGAAACCTGGCACCATCCCTACGGTGAAGCATGGTGGTGGCAGCATCAGGCTGTGGGGATGTTTTTCAGCGGCATGGACTGGGAGACAGGATCGAGGGAGTGTTATAGTGTTATACCCAAGAAAACTTGAGGCTGTAATAGCTGCCAAAGGTGCTTCAACAAAGTACTGAGCAAAGGGTCTAAATAGTTATGTAATGTAGTTATGTTTTTTTTATTTTAGTAAATTAAACTTATAAAAACCTGTTTTTGCTTCGTCGTTATGGGTATTGTGTGTAGATTGGTGAGGGGGAAAAATGATTTAATCCACTTAAGAATAAGGCTGTAACGTAACAAAATGTGGAAAAATTGAAGGGGTCTGAATACTTTCCGAATGCACTGTATCTCAACATGACTTTGTCAGATAAAGACCCTGCTTCAAAACTCAAAAGGACAGACAGTGTCTGCTCAGTTTTACCACGCTCGCCACCGGGTCTGTGTATTACCAAACAGTAGGGAATCTTACATTTAATTTGCGTCACCTCAACGCCACCCCATTAATCACTCCTTTCGAAGGCGCCCTTCTCCGTAGAGCAAAGCATATCACAGGACTTGTCGTGACGAGCAACCCCCTCCCTCTAGGCAGAAGTAACACAGAAAATCCTCACACGTCCACTTGAAGCTACCTTCACCTATTTAACAGTACCCGCATTTTTTTTGTTTTAGCATTATTTAACTAGGCAAGTCAGTTAAGAACAAATTCTTATTTACAATGATGACCTAGGAACAGTGGGTTAACTGCCTTGTTCAGGGGCAGAACGATAGATTTTCACCTTGTCAGCTCAGGGATTCTATCTAGCAACATTTCAGTTACTGGCACAACGCTCTAACCACTAGGATACCTGTCAGCCAAAAGGCAGGGATCCAATTTCTCCAAAAATGTCACTCCCACTGGTCCAGAATCATCCTTTGCATGACCAGGTAATTCATCATCACTCTCGTCGGGTTCAATTTCTTAGCCGTCAGAGACAGCAGAGTACAGTTTATACTTGGTGCCATTTTTCCTCATTACACATATTTCCTCTGCACTCGGCTCTTCTTCTTCCACGCTGTCCATAACCACGTCTATCAGTTCACCATGCTCTTGCCCCGCATTCTTCTGCTATATTGGTTGCAGAACACGCACTGATGGCCTTTCTCCAATACCCAACTTCTGTTCCTTAGCCCAATTTACTCGTCTGGCTATCTCCTGCCTCTACATGCTTGTAAAAAGTGGGATACTCTTTATCTGAGATCAGTGTCCTCATCTTGATATATCAAAGTTTGCTGACGTTTTTTGAAGAAACCCGCCATCTGAGATTTCTAAACAACACTTCCACTCTGGCCAGGTGTTAAGGGAATTTTTATCAATAATGACTAATTATGTATACATTTCAATCAGGACTGACTAATCAGAATACTATTATGTTACTGTATATATACTAATCAGAATACTATTATGTTACTGTATATGTACTAATCAGAATACTATTATGTTACTGTAGATGTATGAATTTTCTTTCTTAATCCTAGTACTGAATATAATGTGTGTAAATATAATCAAGAATTAGAACAATGACTGTCTGTTCCTTGGTAGAAATGAATGAACTATATCTTCAGACTGGCTAGAATGCTTATCGACACAAGAAGACCTTGGCTCGGGCATAAATTATATTAAATTGGTAGGGAGACGATGTGGGAAGGCTTGAGATACTGCCTTTGTACCAGGGTGGGAGAAGAGACGGGTTGGTACTGGAACTAATGACGTCATTTTCAGTTTATAACCTGTGGTAAACTGTATCGTGTTCAGTAATCTCGTGAATAAAAGCTGCTATTTGACTTTAAGACTGGGCTCTGTCCATTTTTATAAAATAAGGGTCATACAAATCCTTATGAATTGACAGTGTTTAATTTTAATTGGGTGTTAAAACATAGAGGAATTAAATTCCTGTAACAATTGGTCCTTCGAACCGGGATCTAAATATCCGTCCCTGCCATCTGGAGGTCATACGCCGACTAAATCGTGCACGAGCGGGTCTGGTCCCGTTATTTAAAGACCTGGCCTCTGAATTGAGGGAAATACTAGGCCGATGTACACCCCAGACCACAGGGACGGTGACTAGATCCAACGAACAATTATTTTCCCAGTCGGCGGCAAGGTTAGTAGCCCATATTCTTGATTCTGGGGGGATTTGAGTTCTTTGATTGATGTTCTAAAATGTTGGGAATTCATCAATAATGGGAGCTTTGCTATTCCCACAGGGTTTTGTATGACCAACACACTGGGTTTTGTATAACCGATATACACTGGGCAGGTTCGAAAATAACCTGTGGTAATGTGCACTACCGTAAATAAACTAAACTTAATCATGAGAGGCATATTCGCCCGAGATTAAGACGGGATATTAAATAGGTGCTGGGGGATAGGACTGTGATCTTGTACAAATACTAGGCATGGGGAGACAGGAATGGAATGCTCAAGATAACTGGAATGGTAATTTTAATTGTGGCAGTATTGATCATCGTTCCGATTCAACAAATAGTACTGAAATATCCAAATAAGGAGGAGAGGGAACCAAAATCTAAAGGAATGGGATAAAAGCCAAATCTATAGACAAGAGGTTCCATGCGAGAGGGAAGCCTAAGAAATAGTGGCGTGAGATAACGATTATTAGCGTTCTTTAAAAGCCCTCTGACACAACTGGAAAATAAGATATTAACTAGGGATTTACAACCCCTGGGCTTATAGTTGTATAGGTAAGACCTAATATCTGATTCAATAGTCAAAGCTATTGATAAGATTTCCATAAAGGAGAAAAAAACAAATAGAAATCCAAGGAGGTCCCGGAACTAACGGGAAATTACCGTTATAGGAGAACAAAGAGAATGGAAGGGAGGCGTCCAAAATCTGACTCAGACAAAGAACCTGAATAGAAGCTGTTATTACTAAAATAGTCAGGAAGGGTTTTAAATTAGGATGATTTTCTGGGAATTCTCAATGTCGAAGTTTTGCGATTACAGACAATTATAATAATATAGTTATTGGCGGGGAAACTCAATCATTTTAATAGCGGGACACCAAGGTTCGTATTTCAGCTTTGAAACCGATAGACTAAAATTGATTTTAGATTGTGATTAATCTATTTGTACGTTTTGCCTGAAAAATACGGTTGCTAGTGTTTGTATAAGATATGAACTGAACGTTTAATATGTGGTTTTAGATTGAATTGAAAAAAGAAGTCATTAAAAATAATGGCGAGACAATTTCGATGTAATACGCTATTTTGCCCAAAATGATCTGCTGGAATAATGTATTGAGATGGGAGTCGTATTTAAATAAATGTATCATAGAAAAGAAAGTCACCTAAAGTTAAATGTAGGGAATAACAGAGAGATACGATACAATTTTGTGCTATCAGGATGTTATAGCTTTTTATGAATCGACTGACATACGATAAATTTAGCACAGAACATGGTACGTTTAAATGTTAGGGTATAGAAAGTTGAGAAGTTTGGTTGGTTTTACTTTGTTGATAAAATTTAAAGCAGAACTCAATCTGAATTGGGAATATATATTTTACAGAGGCAGGCTGATTTGCGGCGGCGTCTTACATTGAACAACATCGTTCCTCAAATTTAAACAGAGAAAATGGGTTGTGGCATTTAGAGGGAAAATGTGTGCATTATAGCTTAGAGTTACTTTTCAAAAGTGGCTAAAAGTTCCAAATACATTTTTTTTAAAGGAGCTAAATATCGTAAGGATAGTCCGAAAAGATGCTACAGCCAGCAACGGAATTGCTAGGCATTCAATTGGATTATATAGTGCAACACTTTGGACTATAAAATACGTAAGAATAGTTGAATCGTAAAAAGTTGATTGTTTTCCCGAGTATTGATTTTTGGTTAGGTAACACCAGTGAATTCGAACAAGAAGTTAACGTATTCTAAAAACATGATCTGTTTTCATTACGGGGAACAAGTAAATGTCTTATCTTAAAGGGACAGTGCACAGTGGTTTGAGTGTATGGCAGTGTATAAAATATTTTGGGACGACAATTTGAAGATAGACTGAATGAGTTGCATGAAACATTGAGGGATTTAAAACGAATGATGTGAAGGGATTATCATAATTATTAGGTTTCGTTGTTGTAGTAAAAGTTTGGGTGAAGGGGATTTCCCTGTTCCCAGAGACAAGATATCATAAAGGGGTACACTCACATATGGATTATTAGGAGTTTTAATTAGACAAGTGAATAACGTATTGGGAATAGAGTCGTAATTAAAATGCTAAGTCAAAGACGAGACAGTTACTTAAATCAAAATGAATTCTAAATAATAACGAAGAGACAATTACGATTTATGCCCATCAAAATGTTTTTATAAAATTAGCGAATTTAGAGATATTGGTTGATGTTCTAAATTATAATTCAAGATTTGAACAGATGTGATAAATTAGGTTTGGTTTATCTGACCCGTACGTACTACTGTTGCTGCAGACAACCAACAATTATTTACAATTCATTGAAAGTCGTTACGGATTGGGTTGAGGTTGAGCGCTTGTTGATGACATCACTCGCAAGGCACTTTTGTCGCCACGGAAATTATGTTGTGACTGGGGGTAACGGAGAAAATTGTCTGCTGATAAAAGTGTTTTGTTTATTTGGTTACTGGTTATGGTGAATTTTAGGGTTTGCTTTAACTTAATTAAACATTGTATTTTGGTGTGTTTAAGTAGGAATCCTTATTCCGGGACGGATGGAAGTTATCTAAAATATGTAAATTGAAGGAGCCATGGGAGAATGCGATTGCATTTTTATTAAATATCTGGGATTAAATTACGGATTTCTTACACTGAGAAATGTACGACATTTGCGGCTTAGGGAAAAAGTAATACATTGGATAATAATGTTATCAGGTTAATTGTATCTAAGGGTAGCATTGGATAATAATGTTATCAGGTTAATTGTATCTAAGGGAAGCATGTTCATTTAAGTAAACATATACATTGACGTTGTTTAAAACTTATGATTAATGATTTGAGTTAAAGGGGAATCATCATTAGGTTTAGTTTATAGTTCACTTTTGAGTTTCTGAATCGAAGTAGAAAATTGATGTTTAGGTGTCTCACTTTTAGATGTTTCCTGGGATTATAATCTTGGGGAGAGTGGGTGGGATTGAGACCATAAATGACCAAATTGAAAAAGACCTGGAAGTTTATTAAGTTGTTTATCCATTAAGGTTTGCAAATATATACACATAAAACATTTGTTAGGACTATTTGTTTTCGTGCAAAGGTATTTTAAAGAGGCACGCTCACATATGGAACTTTGAGGTTTTTTTAATGAGTTTTAATTACACAAGTGATTTATTTATTTATTTTAAGGATAAAGGGTTCTTTAATATGTCTAATGTAGTATGGAACATGACTATAAAAGGGTGGTATGACCTATTGACCTTATCATGGCTATCTTTTGGGGTCTGATCAGCCTCAGGGGAGAGCCATTTGTATAATGAAGGTGTGGTCATTTGGGTTACTAATTTTAAGGTAAATTAATTATAATGGAGTTTTAGTTTGGGGTTAGAATTATTGTTTGAATCACTGAAGAGAAAGTGTTTCAGGATTCTGTTTTACAATATTAGCTGTGAAGTTTTTGAATTGGCTATTATTGATTTGGTATTACAACAGAAAAGATTCCTATTTATCATTGAGAATAAATAGGGGGAGATATAACATGGTCCTTTGAGGTTTGGACAGGACACCGTACTAAGCCAATAGGGCAGGAAATTACATAGAAAAATATGTTTCAGTTCTTAGGGGTGATATTAGGGGTGATAAATTACTGTAGATAAGGTATTCCACACTATGCAACATATATTAAATTCATGTTATTGTCAGATAGAATACTGAGGATCTCTGAAGGAAAGAGCTTGTAAGTGTAGGAAGGATTTTGATATGGTTAGCATTTGTTTTGGCTCTGTTTGACTATTAGGAGTTTTTTAAATAGTATTACATTTAACAGGAATATAGGACATCTGTGATAATTTAGGATTATTGTAAGGATTAAGACAGGATTGATATGAATGGATGCCCAAGGGAGAATTGGACATACATGATAATGTCAGAATATAAGGATAATTTACTAATCCTACCTAAGTCATTATTTAGGGTAGATAAGGTTGTTACCTGGGCAGAGCCAGGTATCAAAAGGGGGATGGGTAAATTAGTGGCCTATTGGATAATAAACTAATAATTAAAAAAAAAAATTGCTAACAAATAGGCATAGAAGTTAAAGATATAATCAGATAAAACATATGAGAAACTGTTTGTTAACCAAGCCTGTATGTCCAGGATTTTATGCATTACAGGTGAACTACAGGTGAAGTCACTCAATCCAGTCCCTGAGGCTTGTTGGGGGGCCATACCAAGGACTCCTGGTGACAGCTAGCTGAAAGAGCTACCCGGATTCATATCACACGGAGGGAGGGTAAGACACAATGACACTGTCAAACAATAAACAGTGTTGACAGAAACAGAACTGGAATTAACAGAATTCCGGGGGCCATCTCTCGAATGAAGTAAATCCTTCCTGTCCTATCACCCCTGTTTTTGTTCATAGAAGTGAAGGTGTGTCTGGCTCTTGCTAGTGATGTGTTCTTGGGGATTCACATGGGCGCTGTTCGTCTGAGCTGTCTTATCGTGGGTGCTATATTCCTGATACAGCACGTCCTACCTGAGTATGCGGAGAGTGGTAATTTGACCCATGGTTTAGACTATGAGGATTTTGTTCCAAAACAAGCATAAGAGATCCCTAGATCTGGGTAGATAGGAAGTTAGAGTACAGGTTGGGAAGGATCTCTCAATTGAGTTTTATGTAGACCAAATGGGGTCTCTAACTACATGGCAGTCTAGGACTCTGAGCCATTATGGTATATATCGGTGCAGGTCCCCATATTGATCGTGGACACAGGTCATAGCTCATTTGGAGAGAGAGGGCTATATGAATCCACTCACCCAGTATGGAAGGAGGTGGAGTATAGTGAAGGTGAGAGTTTTTGATTGTAATCCGGAGAGAGGGCTGTATTGCATAAAGATACGCCTTACCCTTTAAACAGTAATGAAGGAGGATCTAGGGTTGTGGTATGATGGATATGACCAGTTCTTGGTCGACACCCTAGTACGGTTCCGGGTAGAGGAGGTTAGGCCAGTATGGTAAAGCTGTTCACGAAAGCAGGAATGCCAGATAATGACAGTTGCATTGATTTGCACGATTTATATCCACAGGTTCCTCCCTTTACAGTGACCGGAGGAGATTATTACCGTTTGGCCCGGTACAGTACTCTTGGGAAATGATGTCAGGGCGAGGTTTTTTACCGGCAGATTGGACAGGATTATGCTCCCTTGTACATTTGGGAATACCTTTCACACTCATTCAACACCAAGACATGAAGTTTAGTCAAATGGGCGAAAAGAGCTACTCCATCTGGGTCTCTTGATGACAAAGTATACATTGATAACATTGGGGTTCCACGGGGGGTGCCAGATGAGTTCAAAGCAAGAGATCAGATCCTAGCAGGATTAGAGTTAAGCATTTCCAGGTGGTCTACTCTCAATAAGAACGTGGACTGGATTAATTATATTTATTATAATCAACTGCATTTTACCAATTGTACCAGAGATGCTATTAAAGGTTTTGCAGAACAAACTGAAGCAACCAGCCGGATGGCTTGGCAGAGTAGAATTGCATTAGATATGTTATTGGCTGAAAAGGGGGAAGTATGCGTGATTTTCGGGAACATGTTTGTGCTTACATCCCAAATAACACAGCTCCGGACAAATCAGTGCCCGAAGCCTCAGCTGGTTTGACCACCCTGGCTCACGGTTTGGCAGAAAACTCTGGGGTGGATACTTCTCTGACTAATTGGTTTGATAGTATGTTTGGAAAATGGAAACATATTATGATCACTGTATTATGGGCTACATTCACCTGTGTGACTGCTTTAGTTTTATGGGGCTGTTGTCTAATTCCCTGTGTACGAGGCCTTATTTCCAGGACTCTGGAGAAATCGATGACAATAGATGGTGAGGTACCAGCGGATTCCAGGTTCTGACCAGTGGAGTGCTGAATGCATGTCTACAGAACAAGTGGACAAATCTGGATCCTTCATTTGTGGGGAATTTATGTTTGAGGAGACCATTTTTGATGTTTAGGGAGGTTAGGTTGTATCCTGTTTCAATATTAGACTGTTTTTTTATGAAGATTGTAACGAAAATCCTGATAAGAAGAGTTATGATTCTGATGTAGGCCTAGAAAACAGTCAGTGCGAATGCAAGTAGTGGGTTATGTTTAGGTGATGTTTTGATGACAATTAATATTTCTAATAAAAATAAAAATAGGCTTTTTAATATTACACTATAACTACATGTGTGATTGGATGTATAATATTTAATCAAAGGCTGGATATGTTAAGGGAATTTTTATCAATAATTATTATGTATATTATGTATACATTATATTATGTATACAATTATGTATACATTTCAATCAGGACTGACTAAACACAATACTATTATGTTACTGTATATATACTAATCAGAATACTATTATGTTACTGTATATATACTAATCAGAATACTATTATGTTACTGTATATGTACTAATCAGAATACTATTATGTTACTGTATATATACTAATCAGAATACTATTATGTTACTGTATATGTACTAATCAGAATACTATTATGTTACTGTATATGTACTAATCAGAATACTATTATGTTACTGTATATGTATGAATTTTCTTTCTTAATCCTAGTACTGAATATAATGTGTGTAAATATAATCAAGAATTAGAACAATGACTGTCTGTTCCTTGGTAGAAATGAATGAACTATATCTTCAGACTGGCTAGAATACTTATCGACACAAGAAGACCTTGGCTCGGGCATAAATTATATTAAATTGGTAGGGAGACGATGTGGGAAGGCTTGAGATACTGCCTTTGTACCAGGGTGGGAGAAGAGACGGGTTGGTACTGGAACTAATGATGTCATTTTCAGTTTATAACCTGTGGTAAACTGTATCGTGTTCAGTACTCTCGTGAATAAAAGCTGCTATTTGACTTTAAGACTGGGCTCTGTCCATTTTTATAAAATAAGGGTCATACAAATCCTTATGAATTTACAGAGTGTTTAATTTTAATTGGGTGTTAAAACATAGAGGAATTAAATTCCTGTAACACCAGGTCCACAAGTTGAATTACAGCAGTGCAGACACCAAGTTGGACACCCAGCAACAAAGTAATGTAGCGACCCGCACAGACAGCTGTGTGTTATGTGTTAGGCTATTCGTTGGTTGTGTTGTACTTACCAGTACCCAGTGTTCGCGGCGTCCGACATGCCAATCAACCTGCTATCTGCCAATCACGGGAATGCCTGGAATGTTCTGATGCCGGGCATCCTGGTGGTTGGCGGAGTGGCGTGGAGGGGGGATGGGCAGGGGGATGGAGCATTGGAAGTTAAGACCAGGTTTAGCCATTGTTCTTTCTCTTACATCTGGGTTTCACAAGAGAAGGTCACAGGTTGGTTTGTAGGGTATCTTTCATTTATTTGGCGTCTACGGCCAAACAGTAGCCTGTGTAAAGTTGGGTTAATTGGTTTAATAAACCATCAATTCATAAACTCAATCCTCTGTCTGGACAATTGTTCCTTTATGATCTAGTCAGGTCATTACATTGGTGTCAGAAGTATAAGAGTGATGGCAGCTGAAGCAGGCATGAGTGCTTCTTCGACTGTGCTTCACGCGGATTCTGGTGGGCGGACCGAAGGGGTGACGTCGACACGTCGACACGGGGAATCTGGGGCTCAGGATGTAAACAAACATGGCGGCGCCAGTTCCCGGCTGCGTATTCCGGTGAGGCGGATTGGGAAGCTTTTCATGCTCAGTTTGAACTGTTAGCTCATTTTAGGGGGTGGTCAGATGAAGAAAGGGCACTGCAGTTGGCTTTATGCCTCACGGATGATGCTCTGGCCTGTTTGATATTGATTAGCCCCGAGGACAGACATGATTATGGTGCTTTAGTGGGAGCGCTGAGGAGGCGCTATGGACAGTGTGTACAGCCTGGGCTGCTGCACTCCGAACTAGGTAATAGATGCAGGCAGCCTGGAGAGCCTCTACGGGTGCTAGCTAATGACATTGAGAGCCTCTCTCAGCGGGCATATGCTCACAGGCCCCCCTCCGTGCAGAGCGAGCTAGCACGGGACCAGTTCATACAGGCTCGCTCTCCTACGGAGCTGCGCATACAGACCCAGCTGGCTCATCCTAAGTCATTGCAGATAGCCTTGGAGATGGCTTTGGAGAGGGAGCTGGTGTGGGCTGGGGCTTCAGCTGGGGATTTGGTGGGGGTGAAGGGAGACAGACCCTCTGTGCGGGCTGGGGGGCAGAGCAGCCCAGAGCCGGAAAAGCCTGCATGGGTGGATGAAATGACAGAATTCATTTGTGTCGCTTCAGGCGGGGTTGTGGCCAGCCAGGCCATCTGCCCCATGTCCCCCAGAGCTCAGGGAAACAGCTCAGGGTCCTCATAGACCGGGTAGTTTCTTTCCCAACCACCATCATCTTCAGGAGGAGCCCACCGGCACAGACGGGGAAGCAAGGCCGGATATTGTGGTTGGACTGAAGTGCCTCTACAATCTCGTTCTGAACGTCGTATAGTCCATGAATCTGCATGGACCCGGGTCTCACCAATGAGTTCGTACCACACCAATCTTAGTTGAATATTTATTTACTAAAAAGCTAAAATGATGATAAAAAATACACATAGACAAAACACATTATAGGCTATTGATTAGAACTTAGTATAATGGGCCAACACACTATGGCGCGTGTTACCCAAAAAGGGGGATTTCAAAGAGTGAGAGAAAAAAGAAAGTACACAAGATAAATATACATTTGGGTGAATTTGTCAGCTATGCTATTCTAACCCTTGCCCCAAACTGCCGCTCTTATGGGTCAGAATATAATGAAGGTCTCCGGCGCACCTCTCTGATCGTCCTCCCGATGTCAGTGTCCTTTTGGCTTAGTAGTCTGTTCCCTCACCCTTGCTCTGGAAGGGATCTTCTGAGGACAGACAGCTCTGTAGCTCAGAGCTCACAGCGTTGGAATGAAACAGTGTAGATACCACGATTCGATGGTAGATGGAGGCTAGGTGGTTCGACTTGAATTCTCCCGCTTAGACACAGCTACTCATCTGTAGCTTGGGTAGAAAAATATTTTTTGTCTTCAAACTTGCGTTGCGTTTTGGGTTCGTTGACTTTTTCGACCTTGGCTGCAGCTTGGGTCACGTGGTCTTCTCTATAAATTCTTTACTCACAGGTTTTATACTCTTGGGTCAGAAGTGGGCGTAACCGCCTTTAGGGCAATTCTCTGGGCGTACCAAGGTAAGAGCAAGGTCTAGGTTTTTCTCAAATCCAATTTTAGACAACTAACTTCACATTTCATCTTTACCAAAACATTCCCTTTGATTTGGACATTTTCCACACAACGTACAATGTATAAACATCAAACATATACTAGGAAAACTGTTGATGTTACAATGTTTTCGTAATAACGTCATCTATTAACCTTTAATAACAAAACAAAAATGACATACATTTTCATATTCCATCTATCGTCATGACCACCATTGTAGCTGACGGAAACCATTGTTCCAAAGTTCCTTTATTTCATGTTTAATTAATGTTCTGAGGCTGGTTCTCCATCTCGTAGCCTGAGATTTACCAGGGGCATGAGGGGTTATAAAACCCCCACATCTTCAGACCCCTATTTCTCTCCTCCTCTGTTGGGTTTGAGAGATAATCTGTAGGGTTGTGGTCTCCTGTAACCTGACCTGATCAGGACAGTCATGACAGCAGCTCCTTCCAGTCAGCCCTGGTGGCGCTAGGGCATGAGCTGGAGCGGGTGGCTGCTGCAGGTCTGAAGCTCCACCACGAGTGCCACTTCATGAGGAGAGAGGTGTCCTTCTTGGGCCACCGAGTGGGGAAGGAGGGGATCAGCACCATGGAGGACAAGGTTGGGGCTGTCTGAGACTGGCCCACCCACACCGACCAGCGTAAGCTAAAGAGCTTCCTGGGCCTTGCCTCGTACTACAGGAGGTTTGTACGGGGCTTCTCAAGCGTCGCTGCACCCCTGAACCGCCTGCTGCCAAAGGACAAGGCCTTCACTTGGACAGTGGAGTGTGACGAGGCCTTCAACACCCTGAAACGTGCACTGATCGAGGCCCCCGTGCTCGCCCCCCCTGACCTCACCTTGCCCTTTATCCTGGACACAGATGCGAGCAATGTGGGCATGGGTGGGGTTCAGGCCCAGGTGGGGCCAGAGGGGGAGAGAGTGGTGGCGTACTTCAGCAAAACATTTGACAAACATGAGCGCCACTACTTTTTCACCTGGCGGGAGCTCCTGGCTGTTGTGGCTTCCCTCAAACACTTCAAGTACTACCTGGGTGGCCTGCCCTTTACTGTACGGACTGACCACTATGCTTTCCAGTGGCTCATGTCTTTCAGACATGCAGCAGGGACGGGACACAGACCTTACAGCCAGTGCTAGAGTGGGTAGAGGCGCAGGTGAGGCCACCATGGGAAGAGGTGACAGCGCTCTCACTTGCGACCAAAGGGTTGTGGTCAAAGTTTTAGAGACTGCGGCTGGCTGATGGCGTGCTACAGAGGGCATGGAAGGAGTCAGCTACGGGAGAGGAGATGTGGCAGGTGGTGGTCCCAAAAGCATTGCGGGAGGCTGTGCTCCAGAGTACTCATGGGGGGGGGGGAGACTGGACACTTTGGGGTCACAAAAACACTCCACCGCTTCCGTCAAGGCTTTTACTGGGGGCAGCACAAGAGGGGTGTGGAGGACTTTTGCCGCCGCTGTGACAACTGGACAGCGAGAAAGGGCCCCCCAGGCCGCTCTCATGCTCAGCTCCAACAGATCCCAGTGAGGGCTCCCATGGAGAGGGTGGGAGTGGATGTAGTTGGGCCATTCCCCACCACAGACAGTGGAAACCGCTGGGTGGTCACGGCCATGGACTATTTCACAAAATGGCCCAAGGCCTATACTCTGCTTGACCAGGAGGCAGAGACCATTGTCGACACCCTGACAGGGGGGATGTTAAGCAGGTTTGGAGTTGCGGAGTCCATCCACCTCGACCAAGGCAGAAACTTTGAGTCCTGTGTGTTCGCCACCATGTGTGAGAGGCTGGGTATGTACAAGACCTGCACTACTCCTCTCCATCCTCAAAGTGATGGTCATGTGGAGTGCTTCAACAAAACGCTTGGACAGCAGCTGGCCATCGTCTCTTCCAAACACCAGCGTGACTGGGACAAGCACCTGCCTATGGTCCTCATGGCATGCCGCTCCGCTGTCCAAGACCTCCTGCACGCCTGCCCTCCTCATGCTGGGGAGAGAGATCCGTACCCCTGCAGAGATGGCGTTTGGTCGGCCCCTGGATAGCCCTCATGTTCCCCCAGGGCCGGAGTATGCCTGGAGACTCCAGGACCGCCTGGAGACAGCCCACACCTTCACCAGATAGCAGCTGGTGAATGCAGGTGTGAGGCAGAAGAGGAACTATGACGTGCACACCCGGGGAAGGCACTTTGTGGCTGGGGAGCTGGTCAGGGTCTACAGCCAGCCCCCTAAGGAAAAAAGGCAGATGCCCCACAGTCACTGGGTGGGACCCTGCAGTGTCCTGGAGAGGGTAGGGGAGGTTGTTTACCGGGTGCAGCTTCCTCCCAGGGGGAGAAGGGTGGCACTGCACCGGGACAGGTTAGCCCCATACAGAGGGGCCTCTTCTCCCCAAACCCCGGGTACCCCCACAATTCCCCTCTCTGGCAATGACATTCTCTAGGCACCCACCCCCAGGTGCCGCAGACAAAGCTCCAGACAGCCCACTCCCCCTGTCTCCCTCCCTGTGTCACCACGTGGTTCCCCGGAGCCACAGACTGTATTCCCAGTTCCCACTTCCTTGTCCCCCATATCCCTGCCTTCATCCCCTGGGTCCCAGAGGGGCAGCCCCCTGCCACGGATGGAGCCCCCTGTTTCACATCTGGACACTGCGACCATCACGGCCACGCAGGCAAAGGAGACCTCTGGGTCGCTTCAGAGACTTTGTTTGTTCCCTCGGGGATGAGGGACTTTGTGGCGGGGGGGCTGTGTAGGTACCTGAACAGACATCTGTGTGTTATGTGTTAGGCTATTAGAGTTGGTTGTGTTGTACTTACCAGTACCCAGTGTTCGACATGCCAATCAACCTGCTATCTGCCAATCACGGGAATGCCTGGAATGTTCTGATGCCGGGAATCCTGGTGGTTGGCAGAGTGGTGTGGAGGGGGGGTGGGCAGGGGGATGGAGCATTGGAAGTTAAGACCAGGTTTAGCCATTGTACTCGCTCTTACGTCTGGGTTTCACAAGAGAAGGCCAGGGTTGGTTTGTGGGGTATCTTTCATTTATTTGGCGTGGGCTACAGCCAAACAGTAGCCTGTGTAAAGTTGGGTTAATAAACCGCCAATTCGTAAACTCAATTCTCTGGACAATTGTTCCTTTGTAACCTAGTCCGGTCATTACAGTAATAAACCCAGTCTAACCTTAACCTCACTTCTAACCTTACACCTAACCCTACATTTCTGTTTTCATACATTTTTTGATCTAGACCAATTTGGCTGTTGTAACTAGTGGAAACCGGTAAACACTTCCTCGAGTGGAAATTATGCGATTAGTCGTTCTGTCTGGGGCGGAGTATTTTCCTACTTTTGGAAGGCGCGTTCTGGCGAGCGCGTTCTGGCGACCGTGTGTGTGCATGAGCAAAGCCTCTCTTGTTCACGACACGCGCGTTATTCGCACTCTCCACCGTTGAAGGTGGAACGTAACTTTTCTATCCCCGAGGAGACATCTGAACAACTGGGAATATATATTCTGTCTCAAACATCTAAGGTGTTCGAAAATCATGTCAGCCTCGGCGGCGAAAGTCGGTAGAAAGGAGAACTCGAATCATGATGGAGCGGACGAGACCTCCGGTAAGAAATGGCGGCCTCCTGTAATGTTACAACGCCATTTTCAGTTGTTTTTACCTGGTAATAGCCATGGCGTATTCATTTGTTTTTAGCTATCACCCGTTTAGTTAGCCTGACACTAAATGCTTCTTGATGAAGGTTTTAGCCAAATAATTTTGATTGCTCGCTCAGTGAGAATGGATCGGCGACCTAACGTTAGCTTACTGACTAGCCCGCTATGCTAACGTTACAACGTTGGAGGCCATGTTGTGCTTTGCACAAGCTCATTGTGCCACGCATGTTTGGGAGGGATTCGCGTTTACTTACACATGAAAGTAACTAACTTGTTAAGGTTTACTACATTGCACATGTTTCATTGTTGTACACGTTTTTTGTTGTCTAACGTTAGTTGTTTACGAACTAGCCAGTTAGTAAACTAACATGCGCTAACTAGATAACATTTGTTTTCGTGAGGCCCAACATTCATTGTTGCTCCGCCATTGCGGTTTGCATACACGAGTGGAAATAAATCAAGAAATTGCAGTATTTGAACTGGCACGGAATGAAAGATAACAGCTAAATATTGCGTTCGTAAGATACTAGTATCATCCGCCAGAATGTAACAGGCATGTCGGTGAGGGGCGAAAACAGTCCCAAGCGTGCGGCCCCCCTTCATTCAAACCACGCGGCCTTGAGAAACTGCAGGAAGCTGCATCAGTGCTCTGGCTACCTTAGCTAGCGAGCTAACTTCTTGATAGCTCAAGATACTACGAAATATGTTGGAATGCATAGCTACTTATCCCATGGGTACCTCATGCTGAAGTGTTTATGTACCGGACAGATAGCGTGTTTACACTGTTTATTTACAGCCAGCAATATTTTCTGCATAAAAATGCACATCCAATTTCGTCGTTGTCTTTTAACAAAATTAAGACTGAATTTAATCTCTCTTCAGAAAAAGAGCAACAGGAAGCTATTGAACACATTGACGAAGTACAGAATGAAATTGACAGGTGAGTTAATTATCCTCACACATTTTCAAGACTGCCCATGTACCTTATGGCTATGATCTAATTATATTTTTTGCATGATTTTCTCTCCTTTAGATTGAACGAACAGGCCAGCGAGGAGATTTTAAAAGTAGAGCAGAAGTACAATAAATTACGCCAGCCGTTCTTCCAGAAGCGGTCAGAACTCATAGCAAAAATCCCCAACTTCTGGGTCACAACCTTTGTTAACCATCCACAAGGTAAATGCAGATATTATGCTCTTTTACTACTTCATGTTCTTGATGAATGAAGACTTATTGTACATGGTCGGATTCTGCACATTATATTTTTGTTGCCCACCAACCACCATTATCACAGTCTGATGGTTAAGCTGTTGGTATACAAACTGCTGCTGTCCATTGACGAACCTATGGTTGTATTCGTGTTGTCAGTTTCAGCCCTTCTTGGTGAGGAGGATGAGGAGGCACTTCATTACCTTACCAGGGTGGAGGTGACTGAGTTTGAGGACATCAAGTCGGGTTACAGAATAGATTTTGTGAGTTTTTTTCATCTTTGTAGGAATTGTGCGTGTTATATAAACAGAACAGTGCATTAGTTAACCAGATTCTTGCTTTATTTCTCAGTACTTCGATGAGAACCCGTACTTTGAGAACAAAATTCTCTCCAAAGAGTTTCACTTGAATGAAAGTGGGGACCCATCTTCAAAGTCAACTGAAATCAAATGGAAGGCTGGAAAGGTATGTTTACACACCTACAACTTAAAGTAAATGGTCTATAAAAAAATGTGGATTTCAATTGCCACCTGTCGTGCTGCAGGAAATCAAAGCAAAATGTATGGTCTTACTGCTTGTGATTATTTTGTATCTTCCTTTGATCTCAGGACTTGACAAAGCGTGCCAGCCAAACGCCAAACAAAGCGGGTAAGAAGAGGCAACACGAAGAACCAGAGAGCTTCTTTACCTGGTTCACAGATCACTCCGACGCAGGGGCAGACGAACTAGGAGAGGTCGTCAAGGATGACATCTGGCCCAACCCGTTACAGTATTACCTGGTATGATTCCATGCTATCGTCTATAGTTCTTTGTTGACTCCCATGGTGTCTTGCTCTGGTAGGCCAGGTAAAGTATTCGCTTAGTTATCCAAAATATATTTGCATTGGGGCCATGGCATTAGACCAAGGGGTCATCTGTAATAGGGTTCTAATAAACATGACTGACAACCATATCCAGCCACCTAGACATCTCAACTGGATGCCTCAATTTCAAGATCAGCTCATGCCTACATCGTTGTGTTCGTTTGTGCTGTGTTTGGGACTCATTAATATATCATCATCTCTCAACCCTACCAGGTCCCTGACATGGATGATGAGGAAGGGGAAGGTGACGACGATGATGACGACGAAGAGGGCTTGGAAGATATCGATGAGGAAGGAGACGAGGATGAAGGCGAGGAAGATGACGAAGAGGATGGAGAGGTAACTCCCGTTAAGCATTTTTTCCCCACTATTGTAAAACTGTCCCTGCCTTTTTTATAAATGTTTATGTAGTGGAAGACTGTCACTTGTACTGTAAGGTGTCTGTCACTTGTCTGGAATGTTAGTCTTTATAGGCATGCGGGTAAATGTGTATCTCTTCTACAGGAGGACGGCGAGGATGATTAAGGTTGAAAGGAACATTCCAACCTACACCTTTCCCTGTTCTTTCCTTTCAATCACCCTTCAACCCTTGGGAGCAAGAATATTTGTTTTCATTTTATTTTTGTATTTTGTGCTCTCTCCTGTTCTACAAGTGTCCGCCTGTCCATACCATGTCTATAGATGCGTTAATTTCCAGGCCATGCCCATATCAGAAAGCTAGTGGCAATCTGTCATAAAACTACTACACGTGTCCCCGAAGACCAATAAAATAAAAGTACTGGCATTCTGCACGTCGTCGTATAGACCAATAATTTTGAATAGCAATTTATATATGTATAATATATAAATAAGGTTTCTGTTAAAGTTGTGAGTTGAATAAAGAGGAGTCATGGTGCAGTGATAATAGCATCTCTAGACACCTTTAAAAAAAATATATATACCTTTTCTTTGACGCAGCGTTTGGGGGGCCTCCTGGAGTTGACAGCTTTTCTTCGTCATGTGTTGTACTAATGGAAAGCATCAGCTTCTTCCTGTCAACTGTTGTAAATGTTTTGGGGTCTATCTTGGTATGACACAGTTATTGTAGATCGTTAAATGGGGTTTGGTGGGTCGAGTGGGCATTTGGCGCATTTGGGTTTGTTGATTGACTTTTCATTGTAATGTTTTACAGACACCCATGAGGTTTGAAAAATTAAATTTTTAATAAAAACAAAAAATTTCCTCTTGTAATTTTGAGCTTGGCTAATTAACAGGTTATTTATAGAGAAAATAAAGACCATGTATAATCTCATATGGAATCTACACTGGTGTTCTTCTCCACCTTTTCTACTGGGAAACTGTCCATGTTCACATTTAAGTATACCAGTGTCTTTGTAACGATAAATACATGTAATACATTCATGTGTAGGGTAGTGTCTTGACTGTGTTGTGTAGGAGTAAATATCCACTTTATGCTGATCGGGAAAGAATTGGGCGGTAGGTAGCCTAGCGGCTAAGAACGTTGGACCTGTGGCTTAAAGTTGACCGGGTTGAATCCCGGGCCAGGTGTAATTGATCTGGCAACTTGAGGGCTGCTAGGTTCACTTAGGACATTCACCTACCGTTTGGGCCCTTGAGCCAGGTCCTTAAATGGGAAGTTACCTATTACAGCTTGATGTTGGATGGTTCCTCACCCAGTTTTCTTTAAAATGCCATTATAAACTTCATCTAACATTAGCTACCACAAGCAACAAAAATGTATGGAGGTGATGTGAGCATGTATAAAATAGAAAGTTTAAATCAACTTCATATTTGGTTTGTTCATCTGGCCATTTTAACCAAAAATTATAAATATGCTCACATGCCCCCATCACTTCCACATAATATTTTTTTTGATAGCGGAGTTTGTAATGGCTGTTTAAAGAACTATGGATTACAGTTTTTCATGGCTCAAGACTATTTTCAGGGGGAAAGACCATCAAATATCAAGATGTGACATGGTGAACTTTAACCCCACAACATATTCTCCATACAGGGGCAGCTTGTCTCAACAAATGTGTTGTAATTATGTGACTGACTGTCCAGAACCTTCTACTGAATCATATATTTTCAAGATCATTCTAACAATGAAGATGCAATTTCAAGTGTTATTATATCGTTAAAAGACAGCCAGTTTGTCCACTTTAAAGGGTACCTTTAATACTGGGTTTGAATGGGGGATTATTCATTTTCAATAGGATCTTTGTCTACTAAAAAATATTTACTGGGGGGGTTCAGAATAGAGGGTTGTCAAACTTCTATTTATTTTTTGCTTTGGGGGAGTGTGTTTTTTGGGGGGGGGACCCCCTATTGCGTTTTTTTCCCCCTGGTTTACATTTGCTCTTCTGCTCGTATTTTCCCTATAAACAATGGCTTGACTTTTTATATTACCCTAATAAAGTTTAGAAAAGTTTGAGGTTATGGTGTGGCTATTATTAAGCTTTAGCTAATGCAGCCTATGATATGAAGGCATTGTGCCCCGGTGCTCCAACTGACTCCCGACAGTTGAGTTTGAGGTGAGGAAGTCTGTTTCTAGCCTACCAGAGTTACTCCTATAATCTAAAAATATTATGCTTATCTTTATTCAAAATATTTGTCTAGACAATTTATGAATTTACCCTCCTGTACGTCTATATTTGTATAGCAGACGCAGTAGCCATCTGACAAAGAAATGCATGTTGGAGTCATAGCATGCCACTGGCATATATCTATCTCTCTGGGGTTAGGCCTAAGCTTCTCTCCCTTTATATAGGCTATATGTACTAAACTAAAATGTAAACACAACATGCAACAATTATACTGAGTTACAGTTCATGAACAGTCAACTGTGTTTATTTATACTTAACGTGTAAATATTTGTATGAACATAAGATTCAACAACTGAGACAAACTGTACAAGTTCCACAGACGTGACCAACAGAAATGTAATAATGTGTCCCTGAACAAAGGGGGGGGGGGTCAAAATCAAAAGTATCAGTCAGTATCTGGTGTGGCCACCAGCTCCATTAAGTACTGCAGTGCATCTCCTCATGGACTGCACCAGATTTGCCAGTTCTTGCTGTGGGATGTTACCAAACTTCCACCAAGGCACCTGCAAGTTCCCGTTCACTTCTGGCCGATCCAACAGGTCCCAGAGGTGCTCAATGGGATTGAGATCCGGGCTCTTCGCTGACCATGGCAGAACACTGACATTCCTGTCTTGCAGGAAATCACGCACAGAACGAGCAGTATGGCTAGTGGCATTGTCATGCTGGAGGGTCATGTCAGGATGAGCCTGCAGGAAGGGTACCACATGAGGGAGGAGGATGTCTTCCCTGTAACGCACAGCGTTGAGATTGCCTGCAATGACAACAAGCTCAGTCTGATGATGCTGTGACACACCGCCACAGACCATGACAGACCTTCCACCTCCAAATTGATCCCGTTTCAGAGTACAGGCCTCGGTGTAACGCTCATTCCTTCAACGATAAATGTGAGTCTGACCATCACCCCTGGTGAGACAAAACTGTGACTCGTCAGTGAAGAGCACTTTTTGCCAGTCCTGTCTGGTCCAGCGACGGTGGGTTTGTGCCCATAGGCGACTTTGTTACCCGTGATTTTTGGTGAGGACCTACAAGGCCTCAGTCCAGCCTCTCTCAGTCTATTGCGGACAGTCTGAGCACTGATGGAGGGATGGTGCGTTCCTGGTGTATCTCGGACAGTTGTTGTTGCTGCCATCCTGTACCTGTCCCGCAGGTGTGATCATTAATTGTTTATGGTTCATTGAACAAGCATGGGAAACAGTGTTTAAACCCTTTACAATGAAGATCTGTGAAGTTATTTAGATTTTTAGGAATTGTCTTTGAAAGACAGGCTCCTGAAAAAGGGATGTTTTGCTGAGTTTATAAAGAAATCAGTCAATTGACATGAATTCATCAGGCCCCAATCTATGTATTTCACATGACTGGGCAGTGGCGCAGCCATGGGTGGGCCTGGGAGGGCATAGGCCCACCCACTTGGGAGCCAGGTCCAGCAAATCAGAATGAGTTTTTCCCCACAAAAGGGCTTTATTACAGACAGAAATACTCCTCAGTTTCATCAGCTGGTCAGGTGAAGAAGCCGGATGTGGAGGTCCTGGGCTGGAGTGGTTACATGTGGTCTGCGGTTGTGTACTGCCAAATTCTCTAAAATGCCGTTGGAGGCAGCTTATGGTAGAGAAATTAACATTAAATTATCTAGCAACAGCTCTGGTGAACAGGAGAAATGCTCACTAATGGGGATGTAAACAAATTTGTGCACAAAATGGAACATTTCTGGGATCTTTCAGCTCAAGAATCGTGGGACCAACACTTTACATGTTGCGTTTATATTTTTGTTCAGTGTATATATATATATATATATATATATTTATTAAAATATGAATATCATACACTGGACACCAACGCCTATTCATAGGTTGCACCTTTGTCACTCGATCTCGTCATGCCATTGTTATGAACGTTCTCTCTCTACCGGTGGCGCAATAGTCTAATAAGCTATAGAGGCTAACGACTGTTTAGTGTAAGTTACACTATGGGGCTTGGAAATACGATGACATTGCTAAAGTAGTCAAATGTTTAGTAGGAAACAACTTTGACAGTATTATCATGTCGTCAAATTTACTTTAGACAGCTGGCAATGTCATTAGCTAGCAAAGTTTGTAAAAAAAATAGATATCAATGCTAACGTTAGCTAGTTAAAATCAGGTGACCTCCCCTCAATTTTAGCTAACTAGCTAACGTTATGTTGAATGGCATTGTATCTCCAAGCCACTGTAATGCACTTCTGATGAAATCTTCATCAGCGCTCATTGATGATGCGTTGAGTAGAATGCTCAGTTGGGCGTCAGTACAAAACTAAAGTTCAAAACAATATTGTGATGAAACATGCAACCCATGAATAGGCCTTTGCATGCAATGCCCTGGTACATTTAGTGCTCAAATGTCTGACAGCAGAATCGTGAGGTGGACAATTATTGTTTTAGGAAAGTAGCATAACCCCCCCCAAAAATAAAAATTGTCTATAAAATTTTGCATATACTACACATCGAAACACAAGGAACAGTGTTTTTGTCATTTGTTATAGGCTGTTTTTAAGGGCACATAAATGTGGCTCATTTGGCCAATATCCCTCATTAATTGATTGTGCTGGCTGCACCAGGTTGGATCTGAATGCATATGGATGTCCATAACATTTCTCAAATGTCTGGTAAATTAAAATCTTCCCGGTCATGTTGTTCGGTGCCAAATTTTCCTAAAAGAAATTTTGAAATTGCATATTGTTTTTATGAAGATATTAGAATAATCACATGAAAATCTGTCGCCAATTGGATGGAAACCTATCTATAGACACCCTAAAGACTCTGGCAAGTGCACTAGTCCAGTGTCACTTTGATTATGCACATCATGGATCACCAGCAGCCACAAACATCTAAAGAATAAGCTACCAGCCAAACAAGCTTGTAAGAATTGTACTTAAACACACCCCTCATACTCATCTGGAGGTTGAGCTTATTTTCATATTTTATTGTATATGACTATATGTTTTAAAATAATAATAGGGACCACAATGGAAATAAGTCCCCGACTTTATTGTTCAATGTCGGTCACTTTAAGAAATATCTTTCCGTATATATCATTTTTTTACTGACATGAAATCAATCAATCAATCCAAACTGTGCACTGGCCAATTGATGAATGGAAAGACACATCTGTTACAAAACACCAAAAAGTTGGGGCCTTTCCGAGTGGCCAACATCAGACCGGTTCGATCCCGGACTGTTTCACAACCGGCCGTGATCGGGAGTCCCATATGGGCAGCGCACAATTGGCCCAGCGTCGTCCGGGAAAGGGGAGGGTTTGGCCAGGTGTCAAGCCAAGCTTGGTTAAGCCTGGGTAAGCCTGCAAGGTAGGGAGGGATGTATTTTCTGTTTGTTTGAGATTTACATAGTCTGTTCATTGCTGTGTTGAAAACGCAAACCATGATATTGAAGTGCCCGAAGTCGGTATGCTTTGTTTATGGTTATGTGGTGCATTGCCACAGAAACCTGTTGGTGGAAAATTTGTTGCATATATTCTATATAATTATAAATATGCATTTATTTATTTATTTGAAATGTAACCTTTATTTAACTAGGCAAATCAAATCAAATTTTATTGGTCACATACACATGGTTAGCAGATGGTAATGCGAGTGTAGTGAAATGCTTGTGCTTCTAGTTCCAACAGTACAGTAATATCTAACAAGTAATCTAACAATTCCCCAACAACTACCTAATAGACACAAATCTAAAGGGGTGAATGAGAATATGTACATATAAGTATATGGATGAGCGATGGCCGAGCAGCATGGGCAAGGCGCAGTAGATGGTATAAAATACAGTATATACATGTGATATGAGTAATGTAAGATATGTAAACATTATTAATGTGCCGTTATTTAAAGTGGCATTGTTTAAAGTGACTAGTTATCCATTTATTTAAGTGGCCAGAGATTTGAGTCTATATGTTGGCAGCAGCCTCACTGAGTTAGTAATGGCTGTTTAACAGTCTGATGGCCTTGAGATAGAAGCTGTTTTTCAGTCTCCGCTCCCAGCTTTGATGCACCTGTACTGACTTCGCCTTCTGGATGATAGCGATGTGAACAGGAATGGCTTGGGTGGTTGTTGTCTTTGATGATCTTTTTGGCCTTCCTGTGACATCGGGTGCTGTAGAGGTCATGGAGGGCAGGTAGTTTGCCCCTGGTGATGCGTTGTGCAGACCGCACCACTCTCTGGAGAGCCTTGCGGTTGAGCTCGACAGGATGCTCTCAGTTGTGCATCTGTAAAAGTTTGTCAGGGTTTTGGGTGACAGGCCAAATTTATTCAGCCTCCTGAGGTTCTTCACCACACGGTCTGTGTTGGTGGGCCATTTATTTTTTTATCTGTGATGTGTAGGCCCAGGAACTTACAACTTTCCAGTGCTAGCAAGTCAGTTAAGAACAAATTCTTATTTATAATGACAGCCGACACTGGCCAAACCCGGACGATGCTGGGCCAATTGTGTGCTGCCCTATAAGACTCCCAATCACGGCTGGTTGTGATACAGCATGGAATCAAACCAGCATGTCTGTAGTGACACCTCTAGCACTGAGGTGCAGTGCCTTAGATCGCAGTGCCACTCGGGAGCCCATCAAAATGTTGAAAATCTGACTTCCCCTTAGCTAATCATTGTCTGCAGCCGGCTCTGATCGTAGAGTAATGAAACATTCAGGGAGAGTGAGCTTGTCTGTGGGTGGTCGGTGAACCCTCAACCTTCTGGCCCGTAGCCCTGCTTGGCATCGACTGTGCCACAAAAGTATGCTGAAGTGGCAAAGTCGATATCCACTTTTATAAACACAGTGTTTCTACAGTTATTATTTGTGGTCCTAAACATTATTTTAAGTTCATTCTGAGGGGGTAGGGTGTTCAATTTATTTTACAGTACAAGGGGACGGTCATGTGAAAATATATGTAACTTTGGGGAGTGGATGCATTTTTTTTTATGACACCTTGAGTTGGACCAGCCCCTCCCCCCAGTACATTTCGATCTGTCCCTAAGCAAGTTCTGTCACAGCTTTCAACATCCAGATCTGGCATTTCCTCAAAGTAGTCAAATCGAAGTCTATTTGACATATACACAGGATACAGTAAAGTGTACGTACACACCGTACAATGAAATTCTTACTTGCTAGATCTCTCAAACAGTGCAGCAACTCCGGCTGGCTCGTGGCAGTTGAGAATTCTACCACTGAATACGAGAAGGTAATAGTATTCGAACACGGCCCAGAGAATGTGACCCTCTCAGATCAGATCTAGCTTGCGTGCAAGTCTCCTTGTCACTCGTTTGTCATGACAAAAAATTTTCTTGACAATCATGTGAGTACATTTACATGCACACTCATAATTAAACTGATTATGGCAGTGGGTTGAGTATGGCATTAGTCATGTAAACACCTTACTCTGCTTATCTTCATCTGAGTACGGTCATAATCTAAGTAAGCATACGGCGATTAAAAAAACGGGTTTTCTGAGTAATCTTTCGAATTATTAGGATATATAAACACCTTAAAGTGGCACTCCAGTCTCATTTTCACCCTGTTTAACACCTGATTTACATAACAAAAGGCCCATCTCAGTAGGTGGTCCAGGGAAGTCATGACATAGCACAAGGGGGGTGGGGCTTTCCTCTTTAGTTATCTATTGTTCCTCAAGCAAGGGAGAATGACGACATACACTACCATCCAAAAGTCTGGGGTCACTTAGAAATGTACTTGTTTTTGAAAGAAAAGCACATTTTTTTGTACATTGAAATAACATCAAATTGATCAGAAATACACTGTAGACATTGTTAAAGTTGTACATCACTATTGTAGCTGGAAAGGACCATTTTTTATGGAATATCTACAAAGGCGTACAGAGGCCCATTATCAGCAACCATCACTCCTGTGCTTCAATGGCACGTTGTGTTAGCTAATGCAAGTTGAAAAAATTCAAATTGATCATTAGAGAACCCTTTTGCAATTATGTATGAACTTGTGTACTATGTACTATTATGTACTAAACTTGTCAGTCTATTCTTGTTCTGAGAAATGAAGGCTATTCCATGCGAGAAATTGCCAAGAAACGGAAGATACGCTGTGTACTATTCCCTTCACAGAACACTTATGAAATGCTTGTAATTATACTTCAGTGTTCCATAGTAACATCTGACAAAAATACCTAAAGACACTGAAGCAGCACACTTTGTGGAAATTAATATTTGTGTCATTCTCAAATTTTTTGGCCACGACTGTACATTACTGTCTAGTTTGAGAAACAGATGCCTCACAAGTCCTCAACTGGCAGCTTCATTAAATAGTACCTGCAAAACACCAGCCTCATCGTCAACAGTGAAGAGGCGACTCCGGGATGCTGGTCTTCTAGGCTGGCCTTCAGCTGTTTCCAGCTACATTAGTCATTTACAACATTAACAATGTCTACACTGTATTTCTGATCAATTTGATGTTATTTTAATGGACAAAACATTTGCTTTTTTTTCAAAAACAAGGACATTTCTAAGTGACCCCAAACTTTTGAACGGTAGTGTACATCGAGTTAGGGCTGGGTAGAGCCTGTTTTTTCATCAATAACTAGGGTACGGTAGGGCTTGGGTATCACAAAATGTATTACTAACATTTTGAAGCTGAGCATTTGCTCATGCTCTGTTGCGTAGTAGAGTCATATCTGACTAAGATCTTAACTTTGTGCCAGAAGTGCTTCAACCTCGTCAAATATAAAACAGGAGAGATTATTTTTTCAGAAAATAATGTTCCTTGTGTTCTAGAGTGACGAAAAGTAGTTAACAGCTCACTACTCTCTCATGTCTTGTCATTGAGCAGAGCATAGAGATGACGTGCAGGAGCTTGCAGGGATTTGTCATCTTGCATGATGTCTACTTTGATGCTAAATAGCATTTACGAATCTGAGGGATGATATAGATGAATGTATTGATAAAAGTCACCTTGTCCGAGAGAGATTTACATGGTTATCAAAACATCACACCAGGGTAAACCTACACAAAACACACCTTAATTTAAGTGTTTCTAAAATTCCCCCTGGGGAAAATGAATGGTGGAAAAACAATTGGAACCATTTCCCTGTTTCACCACTAGGTTTTCGGGTATTATGACACCTCCACTGTGGGGCAACACACATGAGCAGGAAGCGAGTGACAGGCAGAGAGGAGCAGCTAATGGATTTACTAACGAATTAAGTTATTTCTGATTTAGGGCAGGATGTGTATTCATGGATGCCAAGGGAATCCAGGCTTCCCCCAATCTGGTGTCTCTGCGTTTCATAATTCATAATTCCATATATCTGATGGTGTCTGGTCCAAAAGAGTAGGACATTGTCGTAGCATTGAATGCAAGGGAAGCCAGCAAGCATTTGGCCTCCCTTGATAAAAAAAATGTAATCAGCATTGTTCTAAACTAAGTGAGCTCAACTGTAAATGGTCCTGGTGCACCAAAAAAAAAGCGTCAAGAGAAGTCAGTTTTGATTTGGCTTCACTCCAATCACATAACATCGAGCAGTACGTCATTGACAGAAACAACTTGAATTGTTGTGTTGTTATCTTCCGGAAAATGGGCCCTATCCTAAATTTGCCATGGATGGAGATAGGAATTTGGACTTGTGGTTTTATTCAATTCTCTGTACTAGCCAATGATTATAATGGCAATGCTATTCCAACCATAAATTCATACATTGTGCCCCTGGTCTGAGAAGATGGAAATTCAATATGTAGTTAGATGTAGAAGGCTAATGTTAAACTAGTTAACATTGCCGGCGAAAGGAAGTTAGGCTAGCGAGCAAGCATTTTAGCCATGTAGCCTAGGGAAAGGTACGAAGACACGCGCACACACACACACACACACACACAGATAAATCCAAACCATGGACAGCCACATCATATTTAGCTTACGTTGATTGGACTAAGTTGTTTTTGGTATCTTTTAGTTGTCACTGTATTAGACTAAGCCTAGGTGATTTGATGATGTTGAAGTTGAAATAGTGTTGAAACAGTGGAGGCAGCAACTGTTTTTTTTTGCGACTTGGGTTCTATGGTTTTAAAAGTTGTTGGTAGTCCGAAAATGTTGGAAACATTAACTTTCTTGACCTGTTGTAGGTCATGTAACTTTGGTACATGCAAAATGCTTTGTGGACTTCACCGGACAGAGGTTGCTCTCTGGTTTTGTGAATTAACAAAGGTGTGGTTGAATTTATTCTGCCACTGTGTCTTCTTATTGTCTCGGCCTTAGGCCAATATATCACAGTCGCAAGGCATATGAACTAACAAATTATAGAGCAAATAACACAATTATCACAACACATCGCTACTGTACATTTGGCAGAAGCAATCAGGCCTGGGTAGGGTAGGGCCTGAATGTCGCAGGCAGATCAGCTAGCTTAGTAGCCCAATGACTGGCAGATGTCAATATTGAGTCGTTTCAATATCGCCATCTGTTGGCCTATGGGCTATTAGCTAAGGTTTTAACTCCAGTGTCAATATTCATGTTTACAGTTCATAAACATAACATGGACACTGGAGTTAAATGCTTAGCTTACAGATCAGCAAGGTATCACTCTATTGCTCTCACCAATACAACCAAATCATATCAGTGATTACTTCAAGGAAGGGAAGAATGAAGGGTGCATTGTAAAAGTATTCGAACAGGGCCAAAATGACAACTCTGGACGAATGAAAGGGTAATGCACATGGCGCTTAGAAGGGAACAGATTATTTTCATCAGTTTCAATTGGGGACTTTTATTTTGAAGGTTAACCGCTGATTCCACTATTGTTGCTCACACTACTGTTCACTACACATTGGTGCGATACCGTGATAAGTCCACCTCTAAACATGGCTGTCTGTCAATACGGGAAAATGGCGGAAGCAGGTGTTCTGTTTGAATCAGATGAAGTGTTGAGAGGAGATGAGAAGAATTGGATTACAGTACCGAATGCAAAAGGAAATAAGAGAAGTAAAGTGGTAGTGGAAACTAGTAAATCCAAACCTAGTTCTGATTCTTTTTTGGTTGGAATATGGGTTTTGGATCGATTAGGTTACCTGGGAGATCCGTTTGAAATCTCTGTTGAAATCGCGGATGCATTTGGATGAGGTGTTGTCAATGAGAATAATGAGAAGTAGGCTTATTTAGTTTTTTTCTGTGTTTCTATGGAACAGAAGGAGTGTGCTCTGTGCCCCAAGAAGATCTTCGAAGCAGGGCGCCTATCAAGGTTGTTACCTCTGGGGTGGCGCTAGAAGTAAATGCAAAGGATATACGTGAAGAATTGGATCAAGCAGTTTGGATCAAACGATTGACCCGAATAGTAGGTGGAGTGCCGAAGCCCATTCTATTGTTTTTTGATGAAGAGTCTTTCCCTTTTCATGTGTATTTGAGCTATATGCGATTCCCTGTGAGAGCCTTCATTCCCAAGCCCATGCAGTGTGATAAATGTACATCATTTGGTCATTTGTCAAGTGTATGTAGACAGGGAGTGTTATATGCCAGCTGAATCTAGATGCTGCGGTGGTGAATGTGCACCCGAATTTCTAAAGTGTCCTGTGAAGAAGACGGAGGTGGTAAGAATAAGGGCCAGAACGTTTCCTATCTGGAGGCGTTGAGAAGAGTGGAAGAAAGGAGTGAAGTTAAAGAAGTAATGGCAGTAGTAGCGACACCAGAGAATATTCCTTTTCAGTTGAGGGATCCTGATCCTGTTGCATGTCAAGAAGGTGGACTTTGTAGCGTTTATTACTTTGGTTATCAGCACAGCGCAAACGGAGAGGAAATCTGACAAAATAGGCATCGTCGAGCGCCTGAGCGTTTTTTTTGGACAAGGAGATTTTTCTGCAGAGGCATTACAAGGAATCCTCTCGATGAATGCTCAGTCCTCATAAATCATTTTGTTTCAATAACCTGTAAAGTAGGTGGCGCAAAACACACATAGGTGTAGTTTGCCATAACACTTTGAAGAAGAAGAACATGGCTGTCTGTGTTGAAGAAATACAATTAAGGTCATTGATATTTATGTCGTAGCGGAGATTATTAGTGTGCTCCTATCTAGATAACTATGTCAATGTGTTACTGTAATTGAATTATTCCAATATGTTTTCATTAATTGAATTCCCTTAATCTATTTTATGAGAATTTGTAAGATTCTTGTTTGCATAAAATAGACGGAGACCAGTCTTATCAATAATAGATAAAAGTATTTACTCTCGGAGCGCACTGCCACGTTACCACGAGCAACAGTTTATATACAATAACATGACGTCATTTCATTGCTTCTAAAATGAATCTCCTCCTCTCGACCGAGACAAAGGGAACTTTAAAAGTTCATTCAAAGTTCATTCTGACCCACTAGCACATACACAGGACACACAACACAACTAAATTAACTTTTGAACACTCACCATTATCGATCACCACTTAGCTGACAGTTCTAATTAACAGAAAACCTAAGAATGCACTCACTGCCTTATCTAAAACACCCCAGAGCTCAGTTTCGTCGGTTCAACCATAGGTTAACGACCCTATCTGCTTACTTAACCCACTCCTCTCCAGACTAGTTTTGGAATGGTGTTCATTATATTTAATTACTCCTTGTCCGTGTCACACAATCCCTTCTTATGAACTCATATTGTTAACCTGTTCATTTTTTGGAAAAATAAAGTTCCCAAAGTAAATGGGATATTTTGTCAGGACAAGATGCTAGAATATGCATATAATTGACAGCTTAGGATAGAAAACACTCTAAAGTTTCAAAACTGTAAAAATATTGTCTGTGAGTATAACAGAACTGATATTGCAGGTGAAAGCCTGAGAAAAATCCAATCCGGAAGTGACTCATGTTTTGAAAGCTCTGCGTTCCGATGCGTCCCTATTGAGCAGTGAATGGGCTATCAACCAGATTACTTTTTCTACGTGTTCCCCAAGGTGTCTACAGCATTGTGACGTAGTTTTACGCCTTTATGTTGAAGAATACCCGTAAGCGGCTACATTGTGTAAGTGGTCACCTGATGGCTCTCAGAGTGATTCTTGCGTAAAATACAGAGGTAGCCATTTTTCTTTTCGCTCCTACTGAAAACCAATTGTCCCGGTGGATATATTATCGAATAGATATTTGAAAAACACCTTGAGGATTGATTATAAACAACGTTTGCCATGTTTCTGTCGATATTATGGAGCTAATTTCAGCCAAATGTGAAGAACAAACGGAGCTATTTCGCCTACAAAAATAATATTTTTGGAAAAAAGGAACATTTGCTATCTAACTGGGAGTCTCGTGAGTGAAAACATCCGAAGCTCATCAAAGGAAAACGATTTAATTTGATTGCTTTTCTGATTTTCGTGACTAAGTTGCCTGCTGCTAGCTGGACATAATGCTATGCTAGGCTATCGATAAACTTACACAAATGCTTGTCTTGGCTGTAAAGCATATTTTGAACATCTGAAATGACAGGGTGATTAACAAAAGGCTAAGCTGTGTTTTAATATATTTCACTTGTGATTTTCATGAATAGGAATATTTTCTAGTAATATTTATGTCCGTTGCGTTATGCTAATTAGTGTCAGTCGATGATTACGCTCCCGGATCCGGGATGGGTAGTATCAAGAATTAACAACCTAGCTAGAGGTTTTGCTTTGGCTTCTTAGTAGATTGCACCACTTGGCTGCAACCCTTCTAATTTAGTGTGCACAACCTATGTGGAATTCTGGATCTCTAGCAGCATTTGGAACTGCGGATCTGCGGTCAAGAATGTCAAGTTCATCTTCAGTCCCTTGACTTTTTTGCTCTGACGGTGACATGGATCACCCCAGAGAACACTGCTAATCCAGCTGCTCTTTCTTCATCTGACTACGTTTTATTTCATTGCACAAGAGCATTGGTCGTCACGGTGGTGGAAAACATCTACTAATTTGTCCTAAGTAGAGATTTTCTCATTTCTCTCTCTCAGTTGTAAAATCTCCTCATTTGAATTTCATGCTGTCACTGTCACTTGCACACTCAAGCTTAACATTATTATAATTTATCGCCCACCAGGTGCCCTCGGAGAGTTCCTCAGTGAGCTTGACACCTTAACCTCTAGCGTCGAGCAATCCCGTATCCGGGAGCGTAATTATAGCCTCAAGCTCATTACCATAAAGCAACGTTAACTAGTCATGAAAATCGCAAATGAAATTAAAGAAATATATTCACTCACAAGCTTAGCCTTTTGTTAACAACACTGTCATCTCAAATTTTCAAAATATGCTTTTCAACCATAGCTACACAAGCATTTGTGTAAGAGTATTGATAGCTAGCATAGCATTAAGCCTAGCATTCAGCAGGCAACATTTTCACAAAAACAAGAAATCAAATAAATAAATAAATAAATAAAATCATTTACCTTTGAAGAACTTCGGATGTTTTCAATGAGGAGACTCTCAGTTAGATAGCAGATGCTCATTTGTTCCAAAAAGATTAGTTGTGTAGGAGAAATCGCTCCGTTTTGTTCATCACGTTTGGCTAAGAAAAAAATCCGAAAATGCAGTCTCTACAATGCCAAACTTTTTACCAAATTAACTCCATAATATTGACAGAAACATGGAAAACGTTGTTTAGAATCAATCCTCAAGGTGTTTTTCACATATCTATTCGATGATAAATCATTCGTGGCAGCTGTGTTTCTCCTCGAAGCAAACGAAAAATACACGCAGCTGGAGATTACGCAATAATTGCAACGGAGGACACCAAGCGGCCACCTGGTAGATATAGTCTCTTATGGTCAATCTTCCAATGATTTGCCCACAAATACGTCACAATGCTGTCGACACCTTGGGGAAACGACAGAAAGTCTAAGCTCATTCGTGACCCATACACAGCCATATAAGGAGACATTGGAACACAGCGCATTCAAAATCTGGGGCACTTCCTGTATGAAATTTCATCTTGGTTTCGCCTGTAGCATTAGTTCTGTGGCACTCACAGACAATATCTTTGCAGTTTTGGAAACGTCAGAGTGTTTTCTTTCCAAAGCTGTCAATTATATGCATAGTCGAGCATCTTTTCGTGACAAAATATCTTGTTTAAAACGGGAACGTTTTTTTATCCATAAATTAAAAGAGCGCCCCCTATATCCAAGAAGTTAATAAGCTAATTTCCTGACGATGGCTCACTGCTCGTCGTACCTGGCAACTTCCACCTCCCGATGTCTGCCTTCGATTAATTTCTTTCCAACTCTCTCTTTCCCAGCCTTGCCTTTTTTGACCTCACCTTTTCCTAATCCCCTTCAACTCACAAGGCTGACAATTTGCTTGATCTCATCTTTACTACAGGTTCTTTGCCTACTAATCTCACTGAAACCCCCCTCCGGGTCTCTGATCACTACTTTGTTTCCTTTTCTGTCTCCCTTTCCTCCAACCCTAACCACTCAGCCTCTATCCAGATGGTCATGCGTCGTCACAATCTTCGCTTTCTCTCTCCCAGTACTCTTTCCTCTTCTATCCTATTATCTCCCCCGTTTGCTAAATTCTTCTCCCTCCTGTCTCCTGATTCTGCATCTTCAACCCTACTCTCCTCCCTTTCCGCATCCTATGACTTGCACTGTGCCCTTTCCTCCCGGCCGGCTCCGCCCTCCCCTCCTGCTCCATAGTTCAGTGACTCATTGCAAGCTTACAGAACAGGGCTGCGGGCAGCTGAGCAAAAATGGAGGAAACTAAACTTCCAGAGGACCTATCATCCTTTCACTCCCTCCTCTCTACCTCCTCTTCATCTGTATCCGCTGCTAAAGCCACTTTCTACCACTCTAAATTTCAAGATTCTGCCTCTAACCCTAGGAAACTCTTTTCCACCTTCCCCCCTTAATCCTCCAACTCCTCCCCTCCCTCACTCCTGTCTGCGGACGACTTTGTCAGCCACTTTGAAAAGAAGGTTGACGACATCCACTAATCATTCACTCAGCCTATTGAGTCCACTGGTCTCACTCACGTAGAACTATCCTACGCCTTGACCCCTTTCTTCCCTCTCTCTCCAGATGAAATCCTATGACTAGTGAGGTCTGGCCGCCCGACAACCTGCCCACTCGACCCCTGACCACTGGCTGCATCCCTTCTGACTTCAAAATGGCCCTAGTCGCTCCCCTCCTCAAGAAACCAACACTTGACTCTTCTGATGTCAAAAACTATAGACCTGTATCCCTTCTTTCCAAAACACTTGAGTGTGCTGTCTGTGATCAACTTTCTTGTTATCTCTCTCAGAACGATCTTCTTGACTCTAACCATTTGGCTCCGTCATAACCTCATATGGTCTTTCCTATCATTGCTATGCGGATGACACTCAACTACTTTTCTCCTTCTGACACACAGCTGGCGACATGCAATTATGCGTGCCTGGCAGATATCTTAACTTCGATATCGGTCCCACCACCGCAAACTCAACCTTGACAAGACAGAGCTGCTCTTTCTCCCGGGGAAGGCCTGTCCACTCAAAGACCACTCCAACTCCACAGTGTCTCCATCCCAGAGTGCAAAAAAACCTTGTCTTGACCCTGGACAACAGCCTGTCATTTCAGCATTGATATGAAGCCCGACACATTTCAAAACATACTGAGACCCTTGGGTTAACTGCTGTCAAACATTTGTGCAATGGAAAATTCAGAGTATCATCTTGACTGACATTTTCAACCTGTCCGTGATTGAGTCTGTAATACCAACATGCTTCAAGCAGACCACCATAGTCCCTGTGCCCAAGGGCTTGTAAGTAAGCATTTCCCTGTTGTATTCGGCACGTGACAAATACAATTTGATATGATTTGATTTGACTAGCTACAGATAATATGATATGATATGACATATCCAAAGATTTTTTTGTGTCTTTTACTGGGCTTTAGAGGAAGCCCCATACAAACCGCCACCATAGATTTTTCAACTAACCTGTTCTTTTTATTTATTTTATTTATTTTACCTTTATTTAACCAGGTAGGCAAGTTGAGAACAAGTTCTCATTTACAATTGCGACCTGGCCAAGATAAAGCAAAGCAGTTCGACAGATACAACGACACAGAGTTACACAAACATACAGTCAATAATACAGTATAAACAAGTCTATATAAAATGTGAGCAAATGAGGTGAGAAGGGAGGTAAAGGCAAAAAAGGCCATGGTGGCAAAGTAAATACAATATAGCAAGTAAAACACTGGAATGGTAGTTTTGCAATGGAAGAATGTGCAAAGTAGAAATAAAAATAATGGGGTGCAAAGGAGCAAAATAAATAAATAAATTAAATAATTAAATACAGTTGGGAAAGAGGTAGTTGTTTGGGCTAAATTATAGGTGGGCTATGTACAGGTGCAGTAATCTGTGAGCTGCTCTGACAGTTGGTGCTTAAAGCTAGTGAGGGAGATAAGTGTTTCCAGTTTCAGAGATTTTTGTAGTTCGTTCCAGTCATTGGCAGCAGAGAACTGGAAGGAGAGGCGGCCAAAGAAAGAATTGGTTTTGGGGGTGACTAGAGAGATATACCTGCTGGAGCGTGTGCTACAGGTGGGAGATGCTATGGTGACCAGCGAGCTGAGATAAGGGGGACTTTACCTAGCAGGGTCTTGTAGATGACATGGAGCCAGTGGGTTTGGCGACGAGTATGAAGCGAGGGCCAGCCAACGAGAGCGTACAGGTCGCAATGGTGGGTAGTATATGGGGCTTTGGTGACAAAACGGATTGCACTGTGATAGACTGCATCCAATTTGTTGAGTAGGGTATTGGAGGCTATTTTGTAAATGACATCGCCAAAGTCGAGGATTGGTAGGATGGTCAGTTTTACAAGGGTATGTTTGGCAGCATGAGTGAAGGATGCTTTGTTGCGAAATAGGAAGCCAATTCTAGATTTAACTTTGGATTGGAGATGTTTGATATGGGTCTGGAAGGAGAGTTTACAGTCTAACCAGACACCTAAGTATTCTTGGGGATACTTTATTTTTTCTCGATTTGGTGAAATAAGTAGAAATGTCAGTTTCCAGTTGCAGGAGGTTCTAAAAAAAACTAAGAAAGATATTAAACCCATGTTTTATATTGAGTGAGATATGCCTCTTGCATGTGTGTAGATCTTTTCTTAGGTCACACACAGTAGGGTAGCCAAAAATTCGTTAGTGGGTGGGCCAGCAGAAATTTGGGTGGAAAAACTGCTAACTTCCTGCCAAAGTTGGCTAGGTTACTTTCTAGATGTAATCCATTACAGTTACTAGTTAACTGTACAAAATTCTAATCAGTAACGTAACTTTTGGTTACTCAAACTCAGTAACGTAATCTGATTACATTGTTACTTTTAGATTACTTTCCCCTTAAGAGACATTAGAAGACAAAAGTGTGATTCATCAAACACATTTGGTGTGTCATCATAGTTGTCTCTGACTTGTGGTCAGACTCGCTCAGGTGGGAAAAAATTCTATGCTGATTTGAACGTGAAGAAATCCCTTTCTGAATTTAAAAGTAGTCCTCGAAGTAATCATCTAGTTTTTCAAAAGTATCTGTAATCTGATTACAGAAAAAGTTGCAGTTTCAAAGCTAATTTCATACTATTCTACACATTTTGACATGGGGTAGAGAGGAAAATGTGCAGTTTAAAGCTAATTTCATGCTATTCTGCTATACACATTTGCCATGAGAGAAAAAGAATGTTGCATTTTTAAAAGATAATTAAAGCTAAAATAGGTGATTTGACTGTGATAAAGGCACTGGATTATGAGCTGATTTATGAGGGGACTCCAGACCTTGGCGGAACACCAGGATCACTCTTTCAATGCATTGCTGGAACAATTCCGCGGATATCTACTAGGCAGCAAGCCACTACGTTAGCCCGCCAGATTCTTAATAACCCCACTATGCGGCGCTTCTCCCCAGCCTACCCCGACTTCACGAGATCCCCGCTTACCTCCTCCAGAGTGCTACGCTGGAGATCCAGGAACCTGCTGGGTGTTTCTCTCCCAGTGCTCCCTCATATTCGAGCTGTATACCTCTTCATTTCCCTCGGATCGCTCGAAGATAGCGTACCTGATAAAGCTGATGTCCGGGAGGGCACTCGCTTGGGCTACTGCGGTGTGGGAGCAACAATCCACAGTTTGCCTCAGTCTGGTTCCTGACGTCTCTGCATTTGTCGCCGCCTGCACTGTATGTACACAGAATAAGACTGGCCTCCTTCAACCACTCCCTGTTCCTCACCATCCCTGGTTTCATATATTCCTGGACTTTGTCACTGGTCTACCTCCGTTAGATGGCAACACCGCTATCCTTACGGTGATGGATAGGTTTTCTGCCAAGGAGACGGCCCAGCTCATGGTGCAACACATCTTCCAGATCCATGGACTTCCGGTCAACATGGTCTCCGATCGCGGTCCTCAGTTCTAGTCCCGGAAGGCGTTCTGCACCCTCATCGGGTCGGACAGACTGTCCTCCGGGTCTCACGGCCAGTCGAAGCGAGCCAATCAGGACCTGGAGACGGCTTTTTGTTGCTATTTAAAGGCAATGCTACCAAATATAATTGAGTGTACTTAAACTTTTGACCCACTGGGAATGTGATGAAAGAAACAAAAGCTGAAATAAATCACTCTCTACTATTATTCTGACATTTCACATTCTTAAAATAAAGTGGTGATCCTAACTGACCTAAAACAGGGAATTTTTATTTGGATTAAATGTCAGGAATTGTGAAAAACTGAGTTTAAATGTATTTGGCTAAGGTGTATGTAAACTTCCGACTTCAACATATATATATATATATATATATATATGTGTGTATGTAAAATGCATATAGTATATATAAGCTGGAAGTAGAAGCCTAAGTGTGGTTGTTTATTAGTTTCTCCAATTGGGGGAGGGCTGGTAGGGTTTGTGGGGAATAATTAAGGAAAATGTATTCTAAAAAGGTGTATATATAAAAGCAGAAATATTATATATATATATATATATATAATACATCTTTTTTTAATATACCTTCCTTTATTATTCCCCACAAACCCTACCAACCTTCCCCCAATTGGAGAAACTAATAAACAACCACACTTAGGCTTCTACTTCCAGCTTATATATACTATATGCACTTTACAGACACAATATATTTTACAATAGTTATATTTTGGTTTTTAGTCCTGGCCTTCCTATATTTCTGATGTCCATCCAGTTTGATATATATTTGCCATACATTTGGAACTGAGCTATTTCACAAAAGTTGACTATGCCCCAGAAAAGTATGTCATGGCTTTAGAAGCTTCTGATAGGCTAATTGACATCATGAGTCAATTGGAGGTGTTTCCTCTATTTCCGATGTCCATCCAGTTTGATATCTATTTGCCATATATTTGGAACTGAGCTATTTCACAAAAGTTCTGAACCTATATACATTTTACAGACCAGTATGTTTTACATTGGTTATCTTGTTATTAGTCCCACCCTTCAGCTCCATTCAACCCCTCCCATCTATCTCTCAACACCATCTAGTCCCACCCTTCAGCTCCATTCAACCCCTCCCATCTATCTCTGAACACCATCCATATTGGATTTCTATTTGCCATATATTTTTCAACTGTGCTGTGTACACAAGTACTGAACTTTCTATTCTCATAGTTTCTACAGATTGTAAATTAAAGATAAACATCTTTGCTAAAATAATTATATTATTGATCGATTGACTATGACTTTTCAAATCACCCAGTATTGCGATCTGCAGCGTTAGTTCTAGGCAAATGTTGCAATTCTTCAGCCATTCCTGGACCTGTGACCAAAAACAAGCTACATATGGACAGTACCAAAATAAATGATCTAGTGACTCTGCCTCCTCACAGCAAAATCTGCAGAGCTGGGAAGAGTGTATCACCCATATATATATATATATAACATTCTATTGGTTGCAAGAATTTTGTATAATTAAAATGTTAAAAATCGAAGTTTTGAATCCGGCGTCGTTTTGCCTGTCAATTCTTAAATAAGAATTTAAGAATTGGTTCCCTCTGCTGGGAATACGGGAGCTGGGCACCCTGCCACTAAGTGGAGGTAATTAGAGGAAAGTGCCAACCAGTGATGCCAATTTAGCAATTTTGTTGCTAGATTTAGCAACTTTTTCCCCAAACAGCACCTAGCAACAAATGTAGCTACTTAAAAAATGTATTTTGAACTTTCAGCAACTTTTGAAAAGTGACTCGCGCTAAAATGCACGCATTTTCCCTCTAAATGACACAAACACGATTTTCTCTGTCACACACTCAGGCACAACACACGTGTCTGGCTGCAAAAATACATTGTGAGTGACGTCAGCAGCAGGCGCTCAGCTCGTGCACAGGCAGCAGAAGGCCAGCAGCAATTTCAGCAGATTATTGTTGGTTGACGGCAGCAGCAGTAGTACGGGTTCGACTTGCCAAACCCAATGAATATAGTTGGTCACGAATGCTTGAATTTACAACATCAATCAACATGTCTCAATTAAAATTGTACAGCCAGAAGTACAGAAAAGAATCGGAGTCTGTACCTGAACAAATGTCAAATCATATATTTTGCCGAGATGGCCAGTCTATTTGAGGAACGTTATTGTGTATATCACGCAATGACATCACAACGTCATTTAGCAACTTTTAGCAACAAATCAACCTGCCTCTAGCAATTTACTCTGAAAATATGTTGGCAAAACTGGTGCCAACCACCCGTGGAGGCCAAATAAAATGAGCAAGGTGGCACACCGCAGGAGAGACCGACACCAAGCCACAGCAGAGAAGAAGGACCGAGCTAAACCTAAGTGATTTTCTTTGTTATGTTTATTTTCTGTCTTGGTAAAGTTGTTTTTGCGGACCAAAACCCCCCTGTCTCTGCACGCTCAACCCAACACCCCACGGTTTACCACAGTATATAAGGACGTCCCTGTCGTCGGATGCTACAGACCGCACCCGGGTTCGGGAGATGCATTTAACTCGCTGATGTCCTGCGCAAAGTAAATGACCTTGAATTCATTTGTTCAGGAGATTAGGAGGCAAATGGCATCTTAAATGCACTTGATTAAAAGCAGCATTGTGCTGCTCTATTTGTTGACCATGAATGGTTGCTAGCTAGACTTAGTAACATTGGTCTCAGTGAAGGGGCATTAAATTGGTTTAGGAACTATCTTTCTGACAGAACACTGTATATTGCTGACAATCGTAAATCTAGCTTTCTTGAGATTAATAGAGGTGTGCCCCAGGGTTCCATTTTAGCTCCTGTGTTCTCATTTTTTATTACGGAAATGGGATACAACCGTCAGTTGCATCTATGTACAGATGGTATTCATATTCTCTGGTTCAGGCTGTTGAAGAGCTCCACTGCTTTTCAGTCACTGCAGGCCTCCCTTTATGGTCTCAAACTGGTCTTGAATGTACAAAAAAACTAAAATTCATGACCTTTACCAGAGAAGGTTAGTAATTGCCACATCTGGTGGCTTATCCATTGAAAAAATGTCATCCTATAAATACCTAGGTATATGGTTGGATGACAAGTTATCCTTGAAAGTTCATATGGATAATCTTGTAAGGAAGCTTAAATTGAAATTGGGTTTTTATTTTTGTAATAAGGCTTGCTTCCCACTTATGACTAGGAAGCTTGTTTGGGCCACTTTCCTCTCTAATTGAATATGGTGATTTGTTGTATATGCAGGTGGGCTGTCTTACAGAGGCTGGACTGTTTATCATGCAGCCTCCTCCGTCTGACAGAGACTGGACTCTGTTTACCATGCATCCTCCTCCGTCTTACAGAGACTGGACTGTTTATCATGCATCCTCTGTCTTACAGAGACTCTGTTTACCATGCAGCCTCCTCCGTCTGACAGAGACTGGCATCCTCTGTCTTACAGAGACTCTGTTTATGCAGCCTCCTCCGTCTGACAGAGACTGGACTCTGTTTATCATGCAGCCTCCTCCGTCTTACAGAGACTCTGTTTATCATGCATCCTCCTCCGTCTGACAGAGACTCTGTTTACCATGCAGCCTCCTCCGTCTGACAGAGACTGGACTCTGTTTACCATGCATCCGTCTTACAGAGACTGGACTGTTTACCATGCATCCTCCTCCGTCTGACAGAGACTCTGTTTATCATGCATCCTTGCGCTTTATTACAAATGCCTAGTCACTCACCCACCATTGCACATTGTACCAAATGGTGGGTTGGACTTCACTTTTTATGCTCAGAAAGCTACATTTGTACATGTTCATCTACAAAACCCTTTTGGGTAAACTCCCTCGATGGTCTGGTGTCCACCACCAGCAGTTACCATACCTGGTCTGCTAGCTGGTTGCTTATATTCCCCAGGACATTTACAGTATTAGGCAAGACTGCGTTCTCGTCTTGTGCACCAGAGGCATGGAATAGTCTACAACTAGATATGTTAGTGCCACTGAATACATTTTTTTGATGGAAGGCTGTTAAGAGTGTAAATGTTTTTTTTAGGCTGGATCATGTTGAATTGTATTCTAATATATTGATTGTTTCTGCCTTCTTGGCCAGGTCTCCCTTGAAAAAGAGACTGTGTCTCAATGGGCTTTTCCTGGCTAAATAAGAGTTAAAATGCTTTTGAGATGTTGAAACAGCAAATGTGTATTTATTTATTACTCCACAGGCACTGAGTGGTTATTCAGACCTCCATTGGTTGTTCCTTTTTATACTGAACTGAAACAAAGGTGGATTCATGTTGTAATAGAAAGGTACAGGAAGACATGTCCAGTTCTAACCAGTAGCATTTATTAAGCACACAACAGTCCTTATTGTGATGTCACAGCAGATCGTCTCTGGGTTCTTAAATCCAGCAAAAGCACAAACATTCAAATGCAGACAGATTCACTAGGCAGTGAAGCACAAAGTGTGAGATATATAGGTACAGATAACTATGGAGTATTCTAGTTTCAGACATTTGTGTGAGTGCGGCAAATGCATCCCGATTGGTTACTGGCAGGCAAGGGATCAGTTGACGAAAAGCGAGCGGGTGAATTCAACAAAGTCGAAGGCAGATGGCATTTCCCGGCCCTTGCTGTCTAGATAGGGCTTCATGTGCGAGATGCAGTAGTCTGCCTGTTCCTTGCTCAGGTTCTAAAAAAGGGGGAGAAACAAGAAGAGATTTGTAATTTAGGAGATGGGCCGTTATTTCTTCAGAGGTTTTATGCACGTTTTGATAAGTTATTTCAGAGCCATTTATAAAATGCACAACTTTTATGGCTGCAGCTCATATTCATAATAGTCTGGTCCTATTCATTAGCCACTGTGACTGAGAAACAGTCGAGTCAGAATGTGGTGTAAGGAAGGTCAGCGTATAAGTACCTGGTAGAGCTCCTCCTTGGTGACGTAGGGCTTGGCATCGACGCTGAGGGCTCGGAAGGCGCTCTCAATTTCCTCGCTGGACTTTACGTTCTCTGTTTCGCGGCTGATCATGAAAGCCATGTACTCCTGCAAGGACACGTTGCCATCCCTGGAACACACACACAAAACCAGTTAGCCATAAGAAAGCAGCTAAAGAAAGCCATAACCCAAAGAAATATAAACATCAAAATATGAGGCAAACCACTAACACACCCATTCTGAGTAATAATAAAGTAACATTCTTGGGTTTAATCGTTTTTCAAATACTATTCCAGCAAGTGATTGGCTGGATGAAAACCCCCAAGTAAAGTTGACTGAATCTGAATAGAGCTCGGGTTCCTGACCTGTTGGGATCGACCGTGTCGAGGATGGACTCAAACTCGGGGTCTGGTTCTCCCTCCTCCACCATTGGCAGGTCGTAACCCAGCGAGCGCAGACACGACTTGAACTCCTGATGGTTTAAACGGCCAGACTTCTCTTTGTCAAAATGCCTGGTGAGTAAAGGGTTGAGGTCATTAAGTTCCTTCACCTAACTAAGCGCAAAGGGAGAGCTTCTTTGCATTTCAGCCTTGCAGGCTCCCCCCCCATACTAAGGTACAGTGAAAATGGCCACCACTCACTTGAACATCATGCTGAACTCCTTCAGGGCATCCTCTGTCACTCCAGTGGTGTTCCTGCAATGAACAGATATGACCAGATTAGGAGTGAAGGAACGCTTTGGCCAAAATAGGTTTACTGCTTGAATATCTATAAGGGCTATCAACATGGGAGTTTATAGTGTGTAAGAATGTTTTTGTGTGTGCGCGTCTCCCTTTCTCTGACCTGGCCTGGATCTGCTGCTCCAGGTTGTGCTGCATCCTCATTCCTAGTTGGTCTAGCTGGTCCCACTGCTGGGCCAGGCCCACCGTGCTGTGTTCTGTGTACTTGTTGTCCAGGATCAGGGCTTCCTCCATGGCTGCTCCCAAGTCCTCTATCTTCTTCAGCTGGCTGCGCATGGCCCGGATCTCCTGGTGCTTACGCTACAGAGTGCGAGTGACACACAGGTAAGGCTATGCAATGAAATAGCCAAAATGGTTGTCTCCAGCATAAATGACAAGGGTTTCTTTCTTACCTTGGTTGCCTCAAGCTGTGATTCCAAGGTTCCGGACTCTTCTACCATACAGGACCTAGATGTATATACACAAGTGTCAGGGGAGAGGAGAATTCTAGGCTGATGAAATATTGGGCTAAACAACATGCCATAGCCATCAAGATCAGGTGATCCAGTCAGTCACATACACGCAGTCTCAGACAAATTCACACGCACCAATTTGGTAGTAGGAACCAGTGGTGTAAAGTACTTAAGTAAAAATAAAGTACTACTTAGGTAGTTATTTTGGGTATATGTACTTTACTTTTTATATTTTTGACAACTTTTACTTTACTACATTCCAAATTAAAAATAATGTACATTTTCCCTGACACCAAAAAGTACTTTTTTTCCCACAGGAAAATGGTCCAATTCACAAGAGAACATCCCTACTGCCACTGATCTGGCAGACTCATTAAACACAAAAGCTTGGTTTGTAAATTATGTCTGAGTGTTGGAGTGTGCCCCTGGCTATTCGTCAAATTTTTATTTTTTGTGTCATCTGGATTGCTTAATATAAGGAATTTGAAATGGTTTATACTTCTACTTTTGATATTTAAGTAAATTTAGCTATTTAACTTTCTCCTGGTACTTAAGTATATTTAAAACTCAACACTTAGACTTTTACTCAAGTCGTATTTTACTGGGTGACTTTCACTTGAGTCATTTTCTATAGAAAAAAGGTATCTTTACTTTTACTCAAGTATGACAACTGAGTACTTTTCCCACCACTGGTAGGAACCCTTGGATTCTTAACCAGAGATCCAACTTCATTCCTACTCTATGATTCATTCTCATTTTGATAATAAGATTCAATTCATACATTTGAATATACCAGTGGCGTTTCAAGAGATTCCAAACAAATCTTGCAATTCACTAATTTACTACTAATCAAAAATATCAAACCATCTTCAAATTTCAGAGAACATAAGGCTGGAAACATTTGGTAAATTTAAAAAAGTAGGGAAACAGAAGTACAAAACAGTAGTAAAAAGAATAACTTTTTCCTTACACTCAAAATGTTCAAAGCCATCCATTTCCCTAGAAATGTCACTGGACTTACCTCAAATGGTGGAAAAAAATGACTCAAAGTACGAAGAAAAACTACAAGAAATCCTAAAATACACTGGCCTTTGCACAAAGCCAATCAATCCATGCCAAAGAAGCTAACTGATAGCTGTGGTAATCTATACCATGGTTAGGGCTACAGTGCACAGCGTTGGAATCTACATTTTACTCTGAATCTGTTGCGAATGAATGAACAAATTCAGCTCTCCTTTAAAACAGTGCTCAATGTAGTCAGACTTGATAAAAGTATGCAGACCAATCACGAGGTTGATCTTAGTTTCAGTGAGCTACATTGCAGTAAAGTTAGTAGAGATGAAACTGAGCACACCGAGCCCAAATGGTTGGTTTTAAAAGAGCATGAAGACACGCAACCCAGAGGGCATGATGGAAGTAATGATAGGAGAAAAAGGAGAAGACCTTCCGGAAAGATCATCACTGACTTCATACTGAAAGACACGGACAACCCTTCGATAAGCTATGCTATTCAGAGAAGGAGGATATAAAAAGAGAGTAAATAAGAAAAGAGAGCACCATTCACAAGGAAATTATACAAAGATGAAAACATTTGTCAAAAAAAAAGGACATGGCATACAGAAACAAAGGGCGTACACAAAATATAGGTTCTCTAAAGTGAAAGTGGTCCAGTTTTACCTTCAATATCTTCACGTGGAGACATAGAACCACCAGGTAACTGTGAACAACATGTATGATGCAGCATTTTACCACCGACTTGATACCAAACCTGCAGTGGCTCAACAAACCTGATTTGTGGAAAGCGCCATCACTCCAATCTACCAATCTTTCAGATCACAGACCTTGATTTCATCATCTTCGCATTATATTGATTTGACCCCACTCACACACACACAAACACACAAGACAGTAAAATGTGATATTAACCCATCCAGAAGATATGTCCTGATAAGCAAAGTGATTCCCAAGCATCAGCGAGGTAGCAGCAAGAGAGGGAAAAAGTGGGAAAGGGGTGTGGGGGGGAGAGAAAGAAAAAGAAAAAGAAAGAAACAATGGTTAGAAATACAATAGGCAGGGACACAATGGTCACATTGCCCTCTGACAAACATCTCTGGTGGAAGAAAACAGTGTCTGGTGGAGTCGAGCATCATGTCAGTTTCATACAAATCTATCTGCAACTGTTCACTCGTCGCTCTGATGAATAGCACCATGTTTCCTTATGGCCAGAGAACAACAAAGTGGCAGAGAAAGACAGGACATTTCTGAGCAGCATGCACATTTAAAGTTCAGGTAGCTCCATTGATTTCTTACTGGGTAAGGTGATGCATGTGCATTTATTTGGATTTTAAAATGGAATGGTATTCTCCCATCCTATTCCTAGAATATACCAATATCAAATAGCAAGTGCACTGCCTTCTTAGCACAACAGGTCCAGACCCTACCTGGTCTCCTGCAGCCACTGGTGGAATGCGTTGGCATGCTGCGCAAACTCCTGCCGCAGCTTGTCGTTCTCCTCCTGCCTTCTCTGCTCCTTCTGCAACTCTAGCTCTCGTTCCTATATAGATGGATGGATGGATGGATGAAGCGCTTCCCAGACAAAATGCAGATTCCCCCCTGTATTAAAATAAATGTTTCCCAAATGCTCTGTGTGATCACTCGCCAACGTGGCTACTGAAAATCTACCCACATTTGGTAAGTGTTAATTTCCCACCCTGGTGGAGATACAGCACAATCAGATCTGGGACCAGGCTATCTCCCACCCCTCTTCCCTCATCACCTTGATGATCTTCTGCAGGTTTCTCCAGGTCTCCTCCAGGGCCTCCATGGTGAACCAGGTGTAGGGGTTGGACACCACCTGGTAACTCTTAATCTGCCGGTCCAGCTCAGCTAGCTGGTTGAAGTCGGCCTGCGCCGAGCTCAGCGACGAGCGGAAGGCCTCGTGGGCATCGCGCAGAGCCCGGATCTCCTCCAGCGAGTTGCAGCGCACCGGATCCGTCAGGTCCTCCTCTGCATTCTCAAACCAGCTATTGAAGGCCGATGCCTTCTTGGCAAAGGTCAGGAACAGGTCTTCCACCTGGGTGGGGGCTTGATTCAGTGATGTTTGACGGACTACCAATGATAATAATCTATGAATTGTAGTCATTAAGATATCCTACCTTCCTGAAGTGATCCTGGGCCTCCAGCAGCTTCTTCTTGCGAGCCTGTGAGTTGTCTAGCAGCTTGTTCCAGCGCTTCATGAGGGCGGCGTGGCGGGCCTCAATGGCCTTGGACTGGACGTGCTTGGCCGCCAGCAGCTGGTCCTTGAGGGCCGTGATGTTGGTTATGCCCTCCTGCTGGAAGGCCTGAAGACCAGCGTCAAACGTCTCCTGTAGACCCGAGGAGGGAAGAAGGAACATGAGGCATGGGAGAATGTCTAGCTGATGTGTGGTGAGCTTTCTGGCAGAAAATGGCGGCCGTGGCATCCCTCATTTGGGAGATAGACATTGCTACAGCGTACCTGCTTAGTGAGCAACGTCTGCACAGAGGAGAGATCTCGTCCGTAGTCATCAGTCTTCAGGCTGTTCTCCTTCTCACCTGCACAAACAACCGGACCGTACAGATTGAATAATGCACTCAAATACACATCCTTTCATCTTTTGTGAAAACTTTGAGTTAGTTCACCCTCAAGAAAGTGAAGAGCTTAAAGACTGAACACAACAGAAACAGTATTATTGAGAAGCCCCTCTCGCGTACCGATCCAGGACTCCACCACGTCGGCCTTCCAGTTGAACTGCAGGAAGGCAGAGTTCTCGTCCAGCTTGGCTTTCCTCATGGCAGCGGCCCTCTCCAGCTCAGACACCTTGCCCCGCAGGGACGACATCTTGGCTGAGATGCTGTCCACGTGGTGGTTGTTCTAATTGAGGGACAGGGACACAGACACACAAAATATGCATTTAAAATCAGTCTGGGACAACAGCCAGTCTAGTGAAAGTGTAAATTGTAAAAAAATATATATATAAAAAAAAAGTGTCAACACGTTCAGTTGGTACCTGGTCTCTTAATCATAACATATCATTTGTACGGTCAGTGTTTGGCTGAGACGTACCTTGTTGATGAGCTCGTCTCCGTTGGAACACACATCATTCACTCTGTCCCTGTGCACGGTGAAGTCAGTCTCAAACGCCTCATGCTTCTTCAACAGGCCCTGCACGGCGGCCAGGGTATCCCCGTAGTCTTCGCTTCCCACCAGATTCAGCTTCTCGTTGATCCAGGCTTCCTCCTCTTCAACATTCGCAACAAACTGCTGGTATTCCAGCGACTCCTCCAGCCTCTGTCCCCTGATCACACATACACAAAAAAATAACATTATCAATTGAATGCCCAAGATAATGGGGTTCCACCGGTGTGTGGTGTGCCTGTTCATTTGGTTTTGTATCAGATTGGGCTGGGACGATACCAGCATTGCGATAGTATCAGAATGTGTATGTGTATCAAAATGTACCTGTGTGTGTGTCCAGTCTCACCTTGCTGCAGCCAGGTCCTTCAGCTCCGTCCAGTGCTCCTCAAACTGGCCCAGCCTCTGCTCAATCTCCTCCTGGCCGATGGTGTTGTCATCAGACAGCTTCTTCCCAGTGTCCTGCACAGACTGGATGGCTGGCTCGTGGGCCCCCAGCTCAGCCTCCAGCCTCTTGTGTTTTTTCCTTAGATTCTGCACTCCTGTCAAATCACGTCCATAGTCTTCTGAACTCACAAGCAATTTCTTTTCTCTGAATGGAGATTAAAGGAGAGAGAGAGGAAAAAAAGAGAGCGAGTGTGTTAGTAATGGACCTCAATGTCTCAACACCAACAACCCTCCAAGACATTGTCTTGCATCCATTCCTCCACAACTCCAGGGGGCGCTCTTACTTTATCCAAGACTCCTCATCGTCCAGGTCCCTGAAGAACTGGTGCAGGCGGTGAGACTCGTTGAGCTTGGCGCGGCGGCCGGCAGCCATGCTCTTGATCTTGGCGAAGCGTCCATTGACGGCGTTGCGCTTGTCCTTGACCTGGGTGGGGTCGAAGGCCGTGCTGGCCGTCAGGCTGTCAGCCTGGCCGTTCAGGTCCTTCAGGCGATCCTGTAGTCGGACGGAAAGACATTCAACGCAAAGCACAAACCTGTACTAGTGGATATCTGTAGTGATTTGTAGAAAAAAAATTAAAAGACATGATAAGTTCAATAGGCGATGCTTGAGCAGAGGTTTCAATGTCGAACCAAACTGAGGCAGTGTCACCTTTCAGCCAGTTATCATTTAACACGGAAGTGTACAGATAACGGATTTTACATATAGCATTTCTCACATTAAGTACATCAAGGACCCCAGCTGAGGCCAGACTATCATTCAGCCATTTTCAGACGAGGCCTTCCCCTGGTCCAACTGAAGAAGCTCAGTCCCATGATGGTGGTGGCTGTAGTTTAACAGTGGGATATGTGGACGTAGGATACATTACCTCATGAGCAGAGATGTCGGCTTCCAGAAGCTGGTGTTTCTTCAGCAGGTTGTTGACGGAGGCCAGGTCTTTGCCATAGTCCTCAGAGGCAAGAAGGGCCTCGACCTGCAGAGAAAAACAAGAGAGAAAACAAAAATTATTTTGTGAACGGTAGTTCCTCATCGTCTTTGTCTTCAGAGAGCATTTTCCCCAAAAGTATTTCGCAGCATCTTGTATTTTTTACTATATCTTTAGGTCTTTAGGTAGGTGAACGAGTTAGCGCGTCTAATCCAACCATTTCAAATCTGTCTAACTTTAACTAAATTGCTGGAAACAAACTCAGAGGTGATGTCTTTTTGGGTGTCTGTTCAGCAAATCAAACCTCTCCTTTTCTAATCTTACTGACTATCTGGGGCGGCAGGGTAGCCTAGTGGTTAGAGCGTTGGACTAGTAACCGGAAGGTTGCAAGTTCAAAACCCCCGAGCTGACAAGGTACAAATCTGTCATTCTGCTCCTGAACAGGCAGTTAACCCACTGTCCCTAGGCCCTCATTGAAAATAAGAATATGTTCTTAACTGACTTGCCTGGTTAAATAAAAGGTAAAATAAAAAAAATAAAAAATCTGTGCAGGTCTCAGATAAATCCTATTAAACATCAGGGTTTCATGATTTCTCATGATAAACCTAATATCAGCATCTTTAACTTTGAGAATTGTGTGGTGGATGGGAACCTTTCACGAAAGTGATCTAATTTTTACATCTAGATTTTTTTAGTATTTATTGTCATTTGTTTTTACCTCAGATAGCCAGAAGTCAAAGTCCTTGATGCCAGTGTTGAAGTTCTGCTGCTTGTTGGCTTCCTTGAGCTTCTGGCTCTTCTCTGCTGACTTGTTCACCAGGAACTGCCACTGCTCATCCAGGGCACCGAGACGCGACTAAAGAACACATGACAGGTTAGACACCCAGTTTTGGACAAAACCAGTAGATGTTGAACTAGGCAGGAATCCGTTCACGTTGCTTGAATTGCATAGAAAGAGAATGTGTTTAACATTTGTTTGCAATGTGATGTTTTTCTCAAAGGCTTTTGTCCTTGAAGTGGATTTGTATGTAAACATTTTTATAGTTACAATTATAAGGTGTGTGTATAGGACAAGAAAGCTGTTTAAAAACTGTACCTGAACTGCGTCCTCACTGCCGGCGCAGGCCCCTCTCTGGATGAGGGCGTTTCCTGTGTCGATGACCCCACGGATGCGGTCTGCGTTGGCGTGCAGCTCCGCCTCGAAGGCCTGGTGCTTCTGGTGCTTACTCTGTGAGAGCAGGCAGGGGGAGAGAGAGGGAGTGAGAACCATGGGGTATAGAGAGCTAGTGGGTTGGTGCTGGATGGGTGACATCTTCCCTTGGATTGTGTGAAAACACACTTAGATATGTGTTGGGAAGGGTTGATGTACAATTGAAAAGGCAATTTAGTCATTTAGCAGAAGCTCTTCTATAGAATACGTGCATTCAAATAAGGAGGCACAGTATACAGTGAATTTGGAAAGTATTCAGACACCTTGACTTTTTCCACTTTGTTACGTTACGGCCCGAAGCCACTCCTGCATTGTCTTGGTTGTGTGCTTAGGGTCGTTGTCCTGTTGGAAGGTGAACTTTCGCCCCAGTTTGAGGTCCTGAGCACTCTGGAGCAGGTTATCATCAAGGATCTCTCTGTACTTTGTTCCGTTCACCTTTGCCTCGATCCCGACTAGTCTCACAGTCCTTGCCGCTGAAAAACATCTCCACACCATGATGCTGCCACCATGCTTTACCGTAGGGATGGGGCCAGGTTTTTTTCTTGTTTCTCATGGCCTGAGAGTCTTTAGGTGCCTTTTGGCAAACTCCAAGCAGGCTGTAAAGGGCCTTTTACTTAAGAGTGGCTTCCGTCTGGCTACTGTACCATAAAGGTCTGATTGGTAGAGTGCTGCAGAGATGGTTGTCCTTCTGGAAGTTTCTCCCATCTCCACAGAGGAACTCTAGACCTATGTAAGAGAGTGACCATCAGGTTCCTGGTCACCTCCCTGACCAAGGCCCTTCTCCCCCGATTGCTCAGTTTGGCCGGGCGGTCAGCTCTAGGAAGAGTCTTGGTGGTTCCAAACTTGTTCCATTTAAGAATGATGGAGGCCACTGTGTGTTCTTGGGGATCTTCGATGCTGCAGAAATACTTTGGTACCCTTCCCCAGATCTGTGCCTCGACACAATCCTGTCTCAGAGCTCTACGGACAATTCCTTTGAATTTGTTTTTTGCTCTGACAACTGTGGGACCTTATATACACAGGTGTGTGCCTTTCCCAAATCATGTCCAATCAATTGAATTTACCACAGGTGGACTCAAATCAAGTTGCAGAAACATCAAGGATACTTGCACCGGAGTTCAATTTTGAGTTTCATAGCAGAGGGTCTGAATACAGGGCCACTTTTATTTTATTTACAAACATTTCTAAAAACATATTTCACTTCATCATTATGGGGTATTGTGTGTAGATTGCTGATGATTATTATTTTTTTAAATCCATTTTATAATAAGGCTGTAAAGTAACAATGTGGAAAAAGTCAAGGGGTCTGAATACTTTCCAAAGGCAGGTATATTAGAAAGGCACTTTTACAATACACTTCATAAGTGTCAGTCCTTTTTGACACATGTTTATGTTTGTGCGTGGAGAGTGAATATTATCCTATTTGGGGCTATTGATTATGCAGGGCTTGACATTAACGCTTGTATAGATTTCAGTTTGAACAAGTATAAAAATAAAATAGAGAAAAAAAATATTTTAAAAATGTACAATATCAAACAATTCGGCTACTCCGATCATAACTGGATGCAACGTTTTGCTCACTGTCCTCCCAATCTCTGCAGATCGCATTGGAGTATAATTATTGTAGGCCTGCATTGACAGGCTCGAGTAGTCTTTCAATCATGCATTCACGAGATATGTTTTTGAGATCAAAGCGAGCTTAGCTGCATTTGCACATTTGTTGATAATAGCTAGTGAGTTATTTGCCCAGTTATAGATCATTTTTGGTCAGTAATGAAAATCATGAGAAAGTAGTGGGCCGTTGCCACGGGAGAGAAAAAGCTCGCTAGAGAGTAAACTGCTCAGCAGGTAAAACAGACTAACTAGATAACCAGCCAAAACTACACTGTTTTTTGAATTGGCTCTCTCGTTAGTTAACTATTAGCATGCATTAATGTCATTGTCATGTCTGAAGTCCTAAAGTAACTTTCCACTGGCAAATGGCCAAAACGCAGTTGATGAAACCAATGCTACATTTTCCAGTTGTAAAAGTTTCTCAAGGACTCAAAATTGGCTATGATTCTCCTCTATTCAATACTGGCCATGTAATTCTGACAAGGTAAAAAAAAAGTTCAAACACCACCAAAAGAGGACAGACGATGTGTCGAACTGACTTCTACAGGACAAGACACATCAAGGTGACAAACAAAATGGAGATGGAACGGACCCGCAACGGGGCCGCGACAAAATATATTTTTGAAGATACCTACAAGATGAGAGGGTCTTTTAAAAACTCTTTCCACACTTTGTTGTTTTTTTTACCAGAGATTGAGACAGGTAGAGAGCAGACAAACACTTATTCGAGGTGTCGGCGCAATCCAAAAAAAAAAAATGTTTCTGTGTTTGCGGCTAAAGTGTGGTTTTTGGTTACAACCATGAATGCAGCTAGCTTGCAAAAAGGCAAGGCACATCAATCTCTCTCTCTCTCATGTTTAAATACATTTAGATTTATAGGACTACTTTTTACAACAACAAAAAGCAACAATATGTGGAGCAAGTTTGAAGACTATCTAACTGCAGACAAACAAAAAATATATATGGAAGCCACAACCAGCAACAAAATGGAAACAACTGCAGTCATATACAAACATGTGCATTGATGGCACGAGACGGGGAGAATGAAGACATGTATGAAACCCAACAACAACAAAGAAGCACTTGCGAGTGCAGATGAACACGTAAAATACGGCACACGTGTCTACAACAGACAAGGCGACAGAAAACCTACGTTGGGTGTTAGTTTAGCAGACACACTACTCAACTTACCAGCAGCTTGGACAACTATAAACGAGATAAAAAACAGAGGAGAGATTCAGTCCCATATAGACCCACATGGGGGTTGGTTCAGTAGGTACAGGTAAGGAGGCATTGTAGTCATTAACAGGGAGCAACAATACATTTACACAGTATTAAACCACTGACAAGTTAGATGTAATTTATATTAACAAAACGCTCACCCACCCTCCCCCGAAATGGGTTTACCCTCTTTTGAAACCAAATTAAATGCCTTGTAGGCCAGGTTGTGGAGGAATTAGTGGGGTTGCCAACATTAAATAAATACATGTCTAAAAACAATGACAGTACAGAATTATGGCAACATACACATGTTTGAGACAGATCATTTGAAAGAAAAACATGTTAGAGTAAATGTATTTATTGGTTTTAATATTAATTTAAGGTTATTTGTTGATGTAGAAGCCCTTCGAGATGCTGAAAGCACTCTATGGCGCTACTGATTGCTATCGGTCTTTTGTGGCAAGTGTGCCCACAATCCATCTCTATGGTTCAGCCTTGAAACTCCAAATGTGGAGCCTGTCATTGTGATATTCTTAGCCAATCCTGTACCTGGATGTTGGTGGGGTCCTTGTAGGACTCGTCGGTGGCCGTCTGCAGCTTCTCGCTGATCCAGGCCTCAATCTCATCCACATCACGGCTGAACTGCTGCAGGGTCTGGGACTCACCCAGCTTGGAACGCTTCTCAATCATCTGGGCCTTCAGACGGCGCCACCTACAGACCGGGAGGACAAACGCAGGCAGGCACAGTTACACTAGGGCAGGCAGTTACGCTATGGCAATTCCATGGTAATGGAATTACGCTGAGACTTTAAAAAGTATGCCAAACAAAAACCATTGATTTCAAAGTTTAACAAACCATATATCAGTGGCCAATTCCATGGTAACGGTATAAACAGATACGCACATGCAAAGTTGCACAGATGGTCATCTAAAGAGAAAGCTAGAGTGACCTGTCCAGGACTTCGTTGCGACGTTTGGAGATCTCAGGCTTGGCGTAGTGGTCAGCGCCGACCAGCTGGTCAGCAAAGGACTGCAGGGCAGCGATCTTCTCCTCCTGCACATTGATGGCCTTGTCAAAGTCCTCGTGTTTCTTGATGAGGGCCTCCACGCTGTCCAGGGAGTCGCCCTTGTCGTCGCTGGCCAGGAAGGCCTCGCGCGCTGCCATCCAGTTCTCAGCCTGCTCACAGTCACGGTTGAACAGCTGAGGGAGGAGTGGAGAGAGATTACTCACTAGGATAGGTTTTATACTGGCTAGGCTAGTAATTGACTTTGTCTCGAGGTTGTGTGTAGTATAATTATTACATTTTTTATTCCATGGGTTGAGAGCACACAAACTAGATTAGGCCTAGTTCATCAAAGGTACACTGTCAAGTCTGGAGCAAAGGAAACTAAACTAACAGACACACCAACATGTCCTTAAGTTTAAATAACCAAAAGCCACTGAGACGAGGTGTTTGTTTTTGCAAGGCTTAAGGAATGATCTGCCACCCTTTCGTGCCCCAGAAGGTAAGCAACAGGGGGGTTTCTAAGACTGCATCATTTTAAAAATATATTTCTATTGAGGTTTTATGCTGTGTAATTTCATTTACTTAAATTAAGTTATAGTTAAATTACGGTCAAACATTGCCAATTTGCGAGCTTGGTGTGTGTGCTGTGTCCCTGTATGGAGGCAAGCTCCGTTTCATAGTTTGTTCGACAGTGTTAATGATTGAATGAATGTGTCTGTCGGTGTCCGTGTGCGCGCATGCGTGTCTCCAACCTGGAGCTCCAGGCACTGGTCGAGCATCATGCGTCTCTGGACCCAGGCCTTCTCCAGGTCGGCCCTCTCGTGGTCCAGGGCCTCCAGCTTCTGCTGGATCTCCGGACTGGCGTAGTGGCCACGTGCCAACAGCTGCTGGCCAAACTGCTCAAAGGCCTGGAAGGTGCCCGCACGGGCGTCGATCTCAGTACGGTGCTCCTGGAAAGAGGGAGAGAGGATGGTAAGATTACAGGTGTATATTGGATGGACTAGATGTTTGTGTATGTCCATATGTGGAATCTGGTTCACCTGGTATGTCCACAAGATACAGGGGATGGATGGTACAAGTGCTTGTGTGTGCATCAATGTGTATATACCAGTACCTGGTGTCTCTCCAGCAGGGCCTCAGCCCCGGTCACATCTTTGGCCAGTTCCTCTGAGGAGACCAAGCTTCGGATGCCGTTAATCCAGGACATCAGGTCCCTGAAGTCGGAGAGGAAGCGCTGCAGGTCGTGGGAGTTGCCCAGCTTGTCCTTACGCTGGTCGGCACGCGCCACTAGGCTGCTCCAGGCCGTGTTGAGCTCTGTGCACTTCTCCTGGATGTCGTCCACAGCCTCCGGGTGGGACTGGATCAGACGCTCCGCCGTCTCCCCCAGAGACTTCACCTGGAGCAGGAAGGCAAAGATCCGCTAAGGATTATTACATTCTTCAACCTTTTTTTTAGTCCCTGTGTGTTTGGCTGGTCCTGCTCTTACTGAGACGCAGTATCTTCTTGAAGAAGGACGATCGACACAGTAGATAAATGCATGCGTTTCTGCTCACCTCATCTTCAAGACTTTGATCAATACTGACCATCCGCTGATCTAAATGGCAAGTGAAAGTGTGTGTGTGTGTTTCCGCTCACCTTGTCTCCCAAGGCGGCCAGGTCTCTCTCAAAGCCCTCATGTTTGCGCTGTAGAGCCTGAACGCTGGCCAGGTCGTGGCCGTAGTTGTCGGTGTTCAGGGCCTGGTTCTTCTCCTCGATCCACTCCTTGGTCTCATCCGCATCCCTGAGGAAAACAAGCAGCCATTTAGTTTTTCATTTCACACCAGCCATTTTGTTCAGTGTGTTAAAATATTAATGTCCACCAACTTTCTCCTTGAGGTGATCTTGGTCTTCATCAGGAACCTACATGGGCTAATACATGTGTCACCTTAAACACAGATGTCTGTGTGCAGACTTTAATATGCAGGTTTCTTCTGCATCTGTTTGAACATAGTGTGTATGTGCACTTCATATTCCTTCTGTGGATGTGTGCTGTGTGTACCTGTGGAACCTCTGCACCTCATGGGCACTCCCCAGCATGTTGCTCCTCTCCTCAGCCAGCTGCTGCAGGGACCGCCAGCGGTTGTTCAGCTCCTACAAACACACCCCCAGACACCGTTATCAACCAATCACAGAGCTAGACAGAGCTTCTCCAGGATCCAATAACTCCCATGAGGCCTTTGCCAAGGTTTCTTGAACCCAGTGCTCCAATTTAGCCGATTTAAATTGAGTGAATGTTTTAATGAATTGATTAATGACTTATTTTCAGGATATTATTTGATATATAGACTCTTGGTTGCATATCCTTCCAGGTTGGGATAAATTCCATTTCAACGCAATGAATCAAAACAAAATGACTTAATTTTTTAGATGAACTTGAACACTTCTCTGAATTGACTGAGTTACAATGGAGTCCAGTGGAATGGAGCCCAATACTGGTAATCTTGAGCAATGAGGGTCTTAAACTGATATCAGTTGTGAATATAAATTGTGAATCAGTAAAGTGCTCATTGATTCAGGTTGTGCTCCACGTGTGTTTGACAGACAGACTGGTGGTAAAGGAGGCTGTTGGATAAAAGGGGTTGGTAACGAGGAACATGGAAAGTCAGACTGGGAGATGGATGAATGTCAATGACGATACACAGGATGGAGAAAGAATGGAGGAAGAAATGACAAACCGCTAGGGAAACAAAATATGGTGTTGAGGCATATTTCAACGCCATCCTTCATTTAGAAAACAAATAACAATGGTTAAAGGAGAGGAGGATGAGACAAATGAAAACAGGAATGAGGGACAAGGCCATTCAATGACATCGGCGTCATGATGAGAACAAAAATACAACGTAGACTGTAGACACGGACAAGACAATGGAACCACAGGATGACCACGTTGATGAAGGGGTTAGTCTTCAGAACGAACAGGATGCAGGTATGAGGCCAGTCAGGAGGACATAAATGCGAGGGAGGAGGGGCGGGACTTGGGGGGCTAGTCTTTAAAAACCTTACCTTGATAGTATTAAAGTTAGCCGTCGTTTGAACAGCCAAGCGTACATTCTACAATCAAAAGGTGGGAAAAAAATCAGAGCAGAAAGAAGGGAGGATAGGAAAGGGGGGGGGACAAAAACACCACACCAGTCAAAAGAGGAACCATATTAGCACCGCAGGGGGTAAAGACAGACCATGTCTTTACACTGTTGCCCAAAAGACAGCCGGCACCATCAACATGGCAATAGAAGACCAGCAGGCCCCAAACCACCACCATTACCGTACATGCAGTGGAGACGGAGACTTAAGCGCTGACTAAGTTACTACAGCTCAAGGCAAAAGTTAATATTGGGTTTATGTGTAGGCTGTGTCAACAAAGATGCATATAATACTGTCTTCTAGCTAAATCCATATATGGGTCAACATGTGTCTGCTATGTGTTTTCACCTGTTTTAGCTGTAATGAGAAAGTTTTTAAATTAGGTCAAAATTACCTTAACACATTTTTGTTTACCCAAAGAAATTAATACCTTATAAACAGGTAGCTAGAGTAAACAAGTAAACAGGTTCACTAGAGTAGCTAGTGAACAGTAGAGTACTTCTAAATATAGAGTAGAATATATTGAATGGTGAGTGGTAAGTGCCAGGTCTACCATTCATTTCTTTATCTTTGGTTTGTTAACAAGTACGTCTTACATCAACTGATACAAGGTCCTATGTACAAGGCTGAATTACTGGGCATGAATCCAAGATTCAGGTTCATTTAAATATTTTTGACAGGCTACATGCTGTCCAATCTTTTATGGAGGGGAAAAAAAAGACATGGTCACACTAAAAGGATATAGTTTGGGAGACAAAATGCTTTGTTTGGATATCCATGAGACCAAGTTGATTGGCCAAGACTTTCTTACCTTCCATGGTGAAGCATTTTTGGAATCAGTATCATCCTGTTGGAACAAAGAGGGGAATTTGGGTTACATATGTGACAGAAATAAAGATACATTATACTGTTAATGAAATCAAAATGTATTGAAACTCAGGAGTCGTCTTTACCTTGCCAGGAACAGAACCCACCATTACTTGTTCCTGGAGTAAAAAAGTGAAGTTAAGCTAAAAATGTTTTACACTGGCATCCCTGGGAAGTGAATACCTTTGCTGTATTTCAAACAATGTAAAATCCTTCACACAAATACTCATGACAGATGAAACATGACAAATCTCTGCATTAGCGGGCTACATTACCTGAGCTTGGACCATGTTTGCCTCCTCTGCCATTAGGCCCTCAGACTCCAGCTCAGATGCCACCTTGTTGATGTCCCTCAGACGAGACTCGTTGGCCTTCAGGTCCTGGTGGACACGCAAGGAGAAGAAAGACCGTCACTACACAACTCACACACATTTTATTCACCAAGGTACTGGTCGAGATGGGTATGGTATAAACGAAGAAGGACTGCAGCGCTCTGCAACCGGAATATGGAAGCTAATTGGAGTCAAATCAAATTGTATTTGTCACGTGCGCCGAATACAACAGGTAGACCTTACAGTGAAATGCTGACTGGCACGCCCTTAACACTTATTCTTCTTAAAACTGCACTGTTGGTTAAGAAAGTATTTACTCAAATAAACAAAAACAAAATATTAAAGAGCAACAATAAAATAACAATAGCAAGGCTCAATACAGGGGGTACCGGTAGAGAGTCAATATGCGGGGGCACAGGCTAGTCGAGGTAATTTAGGTAATATGTACACTACCGTTCAAAAGTTTGGGATCACTTAGAAATGTCCTTGTTTTTGAAAGAAAAGCAACTTTTTTGTCAATTAAAATAACATCAAATTGATCAGAAATACAATGTACATTGTTAATGTTGTAAATGACTATTGTTGCTGGAAACAGCTACTCCAAGTTTATCCTTTTAAAAAGGCTCATTGATCATAAGAAAACACTTTTGCAATTATGTTAGAAAACTGGCTAATCCAGGTGAGTATCTGGAATCAGCATTTGTGGGTTTGATTACCAAAATAAACTGAAGATCTTCTTGTTCTGAGAAATGAAGGCTATTCCAGGCGAGAAAATTCCAATAAACTGAAGATCTCGTACAACGCTGTGTACTACTCCCTTCACAGAACAGCACAAACTGACCCTAACCAGAATAGAAAGAGTGGAAGGCCTCGGGGCACAACTGAGCAAGAGGACAAGTACATTAGTGTCTAGTTTGAGAAACAGATGCCTCACAAATTCTGAACTGGCAGCTTCATTAAATAGTACCCGTGGAGTGAACTTCCGACCTCAACTTTAGGTACCGATACGATATGTATTGTGATTCTGTATGTATCACGATTTATCACAATTCTATATTTATTGTGATTTCGATACTACTACAGAGGGAAAAGAGCCATGAGACAGCGAGTTTTGATCAGTCATAATGAAAACATGTTGGCTCACCAAGATTGAGGCCAAGCCACAGAAATACCCCTTGTTTTGACAGCCGACTAGCGCAAGCTGATATTACCTATCTAGCAGAGAATCGATACTTAGTTATATGACGATATATCGTCAAATATATTATTGCGGGGGCGTCCCGGGTGGCGCAGTGGTCTAGGGCTGTGTCACCAGAGACTCTGGGTTCGAGCCCAGGCTCTGTCGCAGCCGGGAGGTCCATGGGGCGATGCACAACTGGCATAGCGTCGTCCGGGTTAGGGAGGGTTTGGCCGATAGGGAAATCCTTGTCTCATCGCGCACTAGCGACTCCTGTGGCAGGCCGGGCGCAGTGCACGCTAACCAGGTCGCCACGTGCACGGTGTTTCCTCCGACACATTGGTGCAGCTGGCTTCCGGGTTGGATGCGCGCTGTGTTAAGAAGCAGTGCGGCTTGGTTGGGTTGCGTTTCGTTTCGGAGGATGCATGGCTTTCGACCTTCGTCTCTCCCGAGCCCGTACGGGAGTTGTAGCGATGAGACAAGATAGTAACTACTAACAATTGGATACCACCAAATTGGGGAGAAAAAGGGGGTAAAACCTATATTATTGCGATACTCTACTGTATTGATTTTCCCCCTCATCACTACTAAAGCCTAAAAGGATGAAGTACAGTAAGTCAGCTAGTGCCCTCTCCTACTCCCGGCAGCCACTGTGTGTGCGGGGTACCTTCTGGAAGTCGTCAAACTTCTTCTGCAGCACCTCCACCTGCTCCAGGTCAGAGCCCACCTCCTCGTTGGTGAGGGCTCCCTCCTTCTCGTTGATCCACTGCTGCAGTTCGTTAGCCTCGCGGAACAGCATGAACTTCTTGCAGCTCTTTTCTAGCATGTCCTTGCGTTTCTCGCCCAGCTCCAGGAGAGTGCCGTACCTAAAATGACAGGATGGAGATTTTAGAATCCCCTTTGTGTAGAGCGAGAGAGCGAGCACTGGAACCAGTCACAAGGACCACGACATTGAAATGGGTATTGATTGAGGGACTGGCAGGAATGGCAATGGCTGCGTTGCTCGTGGGAATGCATGGTGGCTTCACAAACATGACACCTAGAGGGACACTCTGGTCCTACTCACAGTTCTTCCACCTGCTTCATGCGTACAGACACACTGTACGCCTCCTTTGCGCCCGGCCTACTCAGTCACAAACATGACATGCGCAGGCAGGCATTAGCAGTTAGGGAGGGAAACAGAGAAACAGACAGAAAGGCAAGGCCGTTAGTGACAGAAAAGTTTAAGCTACTGGCTCACTGGACTGTAATGATAAGAAAGAGACTAAAGGAGACTAAGAAAAACAGACCGAAAATTTGAGGGAGGGGGAGAGAGCGAGACTGGGACATTGAAGAGGTTAATTGTTAATTAGCTAGGCTAAGATAGGAACGTATATTTGTTAAAAACAGTTAATTAAACCAGTCGGGTCAACAGGTTACGTTCTACGTTAGAGGTAAAAAGGTGGTAAAGAACCACAGGAGTGGACTGAAGATGAGTACTGGGGCATTTAAGAGCAGAAGTCAGAAATTACAGTGGGAAAGGGATGGTAATTTGGAAGTGGGTTAGGTAGGAGGAGGCCCTTACTGGTTCTCGATCTGGTCCTGGCGGAGGCCGATGCTGCCCTGCTCATCCAGCAGGTTCTCCCTGGAGGAGGACTGGGTGGGGTCTAGCTTCTTGACGTAGGCCGCTGGCACAAAGCCCTGGCGGTCGTTCACCTCCACCTTCCACCAGTCCTTCAGCAGGCGAGAAGAGACAAAAGACAAACATGTTATTTTTGTCCCCCATAAGGGATGAACATGCATCCCATTCAGTTCATACTATCTTGCTTATACCTATCAAATTATTTCCGTTCTACATCAAGTGCCTGATCATGGGTATGGGCTAGCAGCAGTTATTTGTGGATCTGGCCCTGCTTGGAGCAAGGCTTTTGTTCATCTCGCTAAGATGGTAAATTTATTTTATTATACAAGTTGTGTGTGTGTGCACACACCTTGTTGGTACTGTTGAGCAGGGTGAGGATGTCTCCCTTCTTCATGGTGACCTCACGGGGGCTCTTCTCCTGGTAGTCATAGAGGGCCAGCACCAGCTCCTTGCCAGTCTCATCATCGGTGGGCGCAACTTGTTGCTGCAGGTGGAAAGGAAACAAGTGTTTAAAGGTGCAATCTAGACAATAGCAACATGAAAATATCCGTTTGTGTCTATAACAGACCAGGAGTAGTAAAGAAATGATTGATTTGTTGGTACTCTGGTTCTCAGATGTTTGCAAAGATGGAAAAATAGTTGAATTGTTCATAGAATGTTAGCTAGCTAGTTTAGGCTTTTATAAAAAAGTTGTAAAATGGTGCGCATTCATTTCACGATAAGACTAAAGATGCAATGTGGGTTCCAGACTTACCCTGCAGGATTGGGCCTGCTCCTTCAAAGCCTGGATGCTGGTGCCATAAGCACTCAGGTCAGACATCAGTGCTTCGTGCTTCTTCAGCAGGGCCTCAGCCGAATCCTCATCCTTGCCGTAGTCGGGACTGCCCACGATAGGCTCTTTCTCCCTCATCCACGACTCTGCCTCGTTGGCGTCGGCGAAGTACTGCTGTGCCTGCAGTGAGTCCTCCAGGTCCTGCCTGCGCTGCCCGGCCTTGCCTTTCAGGGTGTCCCAGCGGCCGTTCAGCTCCTCCAGCTTCACCTTAACCTCCCCCCCAGCAAAGTGGCCTGGTGGGGACCACAGGGAGAGGGGGGTTGTTTATTTGCAGCGCCTTAAGAAAGTATTCACACCCCTAGACTTTTTCCACATTTTGTTACAAAGTGGGACTAAAATGGATGGATAATTTTTGTCAACGACTACACAAAAGACTCAAAGTGCAATAAAAATTCTAACATTTGTCAAACATTTATGAAAAATAAAACATTAGATAAGTATTCACAGCGCTGAGTCAATACCTTTGGCAGCGATTACAGCTGTGAGTCTTTCTAGGTAAATTTCTAAAAGAGCTTAACACACCTGGATTGTAACAACATTTGCCCATTAATCTTTTCAACATTCTTCAAGCTCTGTTAAATTGGTTGTTGATCATTGTTAGACAACCCTTTTCAGGTCTTGTCATTGGTGGCAACCCACCTGTTTTGAGCCCCACCTATTTAGCAAACAAATAATAATAATCTTTGAGTCAATAAAGCCGCATACAAACATGGTCTCTTTTTTGCCATCTTGAGTAAGGCAGCTCCAAAATGCAGGTGTTTGAGCTTAGCTCAGCGCTTTCTGTGGTGGTGGGGCAGCCAGTGGAAAATATTGAGTGTAGGGGTTGGTTCTCTAGTTGTGCCACTCATGAGGACACTACATCACCACAAAATCTACTGGGAGAGCTTGAAAATTCAAGCCCCTTGGGTGCTGCCTGCCATAGATTTACATTAGAAGTGCCCACCCAAGAAGGCTTAAGGTCATTGGCCACAGATCAAATGGACGTCAAATCATGTTATATCTACAGTAGTTTTGATTGGACTGATCATGTTAACATCATACTTTCAAAATCTTAGCTAGCTGGCTAGACACACAGTCATCATGAATCAAATCGGCAATCTTCTGGCAAATTCTTTTGAATCCCTGTCATATGAAGAGAAATATTACAAAAAAAACTTCAGTGCTCATCAGCCATTACACATAAACATTACAATAAGTTGGAAATCACAAATTCAACAGTGAGTGGTTTGGAAGGAATCAGTGGCTAACTGGAAGCATTGCAAAGCAATCACTAGCCTGCTATTCCGTGGATTGGGTCTGTGGTCCAATTCTGGGTTTAAGGGTCTCTATTCCAAGGATAAACATTCACACGCAACACCATGGGCCAGAAACAGTTGAATACATTGGCCATGCTGTCAATTCAGCATGACTTCTGCCGTGTTCAAAACAACTGGAAATTCGGAGCTCCGACTGTGGGGAAAAAATAATAATAATTCATCCAACTCAGAATTCGAAGTCGAGAATTCGAAGTCGGGAACTCTGGCCTCTTTCCAGAGCTCCGACCTGAAGATCACTGACGTCATGATTCAACCTTGTTTCCCCCACCCCCCACCCCCACCCCCCCGAGTTCCCAGTTGTCTTGAAAGCACCATAAATCCAGAGAATGCCAGACCATGATGACAAAATGTGAAGGACCACCACGCCACCTTCCTGTTCAAGTTGGGAGTCCAAAAATGTACTGTATGGTGCAGCATAAATGATGTAATATGCCAGGGAGATATGTATACTGTAGCTGAGAAAGTAAAACTAAGTGTATGTTGTGCAGTAAGCTGTTAGTTGCCCATGTGCCTCACTATTCGTGTTTTGTCCCATTCCCCCTCAAAACTTAGCCTACTTTTCTGACTTGGTGGTGCACATGTAGCCTATAGCCTGTCTTAGAGAAATCATTGAATATTGTAAGAGCTTTCATTGTCTGGTTATATGGCCCCTTTAATTATCCTACGGTTGTACGGGAGAATATTGCAAGAAACGCCAATGTTCTAATTCTGGCGCTGTACATTTCAAAAGTGCTAAACAAATACAGTACAGGTCCAAAGTTTGGAGACACCTACTCATTCAAGGGTTTTTCTTTATTTGTACTATTTTCTACATTGTAGAATAATAGTGAAGACATCAACACTATGAAATACCACATATGGAATAATGTAGTAACCAAAACAGTGTTAAATAAATCAAAATATATTTTAGGTTCTCAAAGTAGCCACCCTTTGCCTTGATGACAGCTTTGCACACCCTTGGCATTCTCTCAACCAGCTTCACCTGGAATGCTTTTCCAACAGTCTTGAAGGAGTTACCACATATGCTGAGCACTTGTTGGCTACTTTTCCTTCACTCAGCGGTCCAACTCATCCCAAACCATCTCAATTGGGTTGAAGTCAGGGGTGATTGTGGAGGTCAGGTCATCTGATGCAGCACTCCATCACTCTCCTTCTTGGTCAAATAGCCCTTACACAGCCTGGAGGTGTGTTGGGTCATTGTCATGTTGAAAAACAAATGATAGTCCCACTAAGCCCAAACTAGATGGGATGGCGCATCGCTGAAGAATGCTGTGGTAGCCATGCTCTTTAAGTGTGCCTTGAATTCTAAATAAAACTCTAACAGTGTCACCAGCAAAGCACCCCCACACCACCTCCTCCATGCTTCACGGTGGGAACCACACATGCAGAGATAATCTGTTCACCTTTTCTGCGTCTCACAAAGACACAGCGGCTAGAACCAAAAATCTCTCTATAAGAATCTCTGTTCTTATCTTGTGTCTGTTCTTGGGCTGTAAGCACAACCCCCACCTGTGGACGTCGGGCCCTCATACCACCCTCATGGAGTCCGTTTCTGACCGTTTGAACAGACACAAGCACATTTGTAGTGCAGTGCGGTCTGTGGTCCCCACCTGCAGAACCACTCCTTTATTGGGTTGTGTCTTGCTAATTGCCTATAATTTCCACCTGTTGTCTATTCCATTTGCACAGACAGCATGTTCTTGCCAATTTGATTGTCAATCAGTGTTGCTTTCTAAGTGGACAGTTTGATTTCACAGAATTATGATTGACTTGCCAGAGTTACATTGTGTTGTTTAAGTGTTCCCTTTATTTTTTTGAGCAATATATATATATATATATATTCCATTTATAACATATATAGATATATATATATAGATATAGATATATAGATATAGATATATAGATATATAGATATAGATATATAGATATAGATATATAGATATAGATATATAGATATAGATATATAGATATCTATATATATATATATATATACACACATACATATATTAGTAAAAAGAAAAACCCTGTAATGAGTAGGTGTCCAGACTTTTGACTGGTACTGTAGTTATATAGACTGTCCTAGCACGCTCATTAATATGTCTTAATCGAAATTAGGGACTCCTTATCTGTTCATTGTCCCCTTATGCCATAGCTTGTACATCTCAAATTGTCAGTAGAAACCATATTTGTTTAAGTAAGTCAGGCATAAGCTGTTTTTTTTAAGGCAATAAATGAAGTGGAATGAAAGGCTCTGCTGATAGCCAGGTGTAGCAGTGGTAAGGATTCACTGCATGGTGCTGAACAGAAGGCTCTGCTGATAGCCAGGTGTAGCAGTGGTAAGGATTCACTGCATGGTGCTGAACAGAAAGCTCTGCTGATAGCCAGGTGTAGCTGTGGTAAGGATTCACTGCATGGTGCTGAACAGAAAGCTCTGCTGATAGCCAGGTGTAGCAGTGGTAAGGATTCACTGCATGGTGCTGAACAGAAGGCTCTGCTGATAGCCAGGTGTAGCAGTGGTAAGGATTCACTGCATGGTGCTGAACAGAAGGCTCTGCTGATAGCCAGGTGTAGCAGTGGTAAGGATTCACTGCATGGTGCTGAACAGAAGGCTCTGCTGATAGCCAGGTGTAGCAGTGGTAAGGATTCACTGCATGGTGCTGAACAGAAGGCTCTGCTGATAGCCAGGTGTAGCAGTGGTAAGGATTCACTGCATGGTGCTGAACAGAAGGCTCTGCTGATAGCCAGGTGTAGCAGTGGTAAGGATTCACTGCATGGTGCTGAACAGAAGGCTCTGCTGATAGCCAGGTGTAGCAGTGGTAAGGATTCACTGCATGGTGCTGAACAGAAGGCTCTGCTGATAGCCAGGTGTAGCAGTGGTATTGGATTCACTGCATGGTGCTGAACAGAAGGCTCTGCTGATAGCCAGGTGTAGCAGTGGTAAGGCATTCACTGCATGGTGCTGAACAGAAGGCTCTGCTGATAGCCAGGTGTAGCAGTGGTAAGGATTCACTGCATGGTGCTGAACAGAAGGCTCTGCTGATAGCCAGGTGTAGCAGTGGTAAGGATTCACTGCATGGTGCTGAACAGAAGGCTCTGCTGATAGCCAGGTGTAGCAGTGGTAAGGATTCACTGCATGGTGCTGAACAGAAGGCTCTGCTGATAGCCAGGTGTAGCAGTGGTAAGGATTCACTGCATGGTGCTGAACAGAAGGCTCTGCTGATAGCCAGGTGTAGCAGTGGTAAGGATTCACTGCATGGTGCTGAACAGAAGGCTCTGCTGATAGCCAGGTGTAGCAGTGGTAAGGATTCACTGCATGGTGCTGAACAGAAGGCTCTGCTGATAGCCAGGTGTAGCAGTGGTAAGGATTCACTGCATGGTGCTGAACAGAAGGCTCTGCTGATAGCCAGGTGTAGCAGTGGTAAGGATTCACTGCATGGTGCTGAACAGAAGGCTCCGCTGATAGCCAGGTGTAGCAGTGGTAAGGATTCACTGCATGGTGCTGAACAGAAGGCTCTGCTGATAGCCAGGTGTAGCAGTGGTAAGGATTCACTGCATGGTGCTGAACAGAAAGCTCTGCTGTTGGGACAGCTTTATGTAGGCCCTAACAGTTAGTGGGCACCGTTTGTCACTGTTATAGTGCCATTAATGTACTGTTTAGTGGCTTTGCTGGCATAAAAACTGTTTTTTTTGTTTGCCAGACCAACATTTACATGGTAAAAATCACCACTGCTTGCCATAGATTTTCAAGACGATTTAAGTCAAAACTGTAACTCGGTCACTCAGGAACATTCACTGTCTTCTTGGTAAGCAACTCCAGTGTAGATTTGCCCTTGTGTTTTAGGTTTTTGCTGGTGCTTTGTTCTGCTCAGTTTCTTTTGTATCCTGAAAAACTCCTCAGTCCTTACCAATTACAAGCATACCCATAACATTATACTGCCACCACCACTATGCTTAAAAATATAAAAAGTGGTACTCAGTAATGTTTTGTATTGGATTTTCCCCAAACCTAACACATGTTTGGCTGTAACTTTAGTGCCTTGTTGCAAACAGGATACCTTTTTTTGGACAGGCTTCCTTCGTTTCACACTGTCATTTAGGTTAGTATTGTGGAGTAACTACAATGTTGTTGATCCATCCTGTTTTGTCCTGTCACAGCCATTAAACTAACTGTTTTAAAGTCACCATTGGCCTCATGGTGAAAGGGTTTGGACAATTCATTTCAATTCAGTCAATTCAGGAATTAAACTATAATTAACTGAATTGAAATTGACCCAACCCTGCTAGATAGTGAAAAAAGGTGACAGTAGGGCACATTTGTACGAAACAACTCACCTTCCTCCACCATAGCCTCTCCTTTCTGGGTGACGGCCTTGATGCGGGGCTCATGGCCGGCGATCTCCGCCTGCAGGGCCTGGTGCTTCTTCAGCAAGTTCTGGACGCCGATCAGGTCTTTTCCCCGGTTGGTGGAGGCGGCGATGGGCTCCTTCTCCCGGACCCAGGTTTCCTCGTCCTCCACGTCCCTGAAGAGCTGCTGCAGCCGCAGGGAGTCTGACAGCTTCTGCTTGCGGGCGGCCATGGGGTCGCGGAGGGCATCGTAGCGCGCCACCAGCGCCTCCTGCTTGCGCTTGATGTTGTCGCCGTCAAAGTGACCGGCTTCCTGGAACTGACGCGCCTGAATGGTGATGCCATCGATGCGGTCCTGGAGAGAGAGGGAAAGTCAGTCAGTCAGCCAACTAACTACCTGAATGGTGATGCCATCGATGCGGTCCTGGAGAGAGAGGGAAAGTCAGTCAGTCAGCCAACTAACTACCTGAATGGTGATGCCATCGATGCGGTCCTGGAGAGAGAGGGAAAGTCAGTCAGTCAGCCAACTAACTACCTGAATGGTGATGCCATCAATGCGGTCCTGGAGAGAGAGGGAAAGTCAGTCAGTCAGCCAACTAACTACCTGAATGGTGATGCCATCGATGCGGTCCTGGAGAGAGAGGGAAAGTCAGTCTGTCAGCCAACTAACTACCTGAATGGTGATGCCATCGATGCGGTCCTGGAGAGAGAGGGAAAGTCAGTCAGTCAGCCAACTAACTACCTGAATGGTGATGCCATCGATGCAGTCCTGGAGAGAAAGTCAGTCAGTCAGCCAACTAACTACCTGAATGGTGATGCCATCAATGCGGTCCTGGAGAGAGAGGGAAAGTCAGTCAGTCAGCCAACTAACTGCCGATCTGAAACAGTTCATGCATATATGATGACTCTTTTGTTCGTTTTGGTCTTTGGCAAGGGTTTTCTCAGCTGTTCTTGCACACTAGATTTTTTTCTTGAGGGATGCCGAAGTATGTAGCAGAAGGCTACATCCCATCGTCGGGGATTGGTCAACAGTAGGGATACTTCAATGAAGTGTGTTGACATTCAACGATAGACTAATCGTTCTCATGCAAATATTTTTAATTGAGAAATACTTTACCATCATGGCTGTAAAATTGTGCGGCAAAGATCTCCTCTCCAAAAACGTCAATGAATGAGACGCTGTGGCGTCTCAAGACGAAGAAACAGTACTATTGACGCCTTTTCTCGTTTTTAAAGTGAAGGTCATTTTAAGGGAGTTTGCGAGCACAATAGTTCAGTCCGCCTAGGTGTCAGCCGAACCAAATCATGCCGACACCTTAAGTCAGTCAGCCAGTCTTACCTTGTGCGCAGCCAGACCACCATAAGTCAACACTACTATTTGAATGCCTGAATATTATAGACCATGATGATGTCACTGCAACCAGGCTATGGAGGCTACTTGGAGTGGTAGCTCCCATGCATAGAATCAGCGTTTATTTGTGTCTGTCAATCAAAGACACCGCCAGGCATGGATGGGATTCTTATGAGGAGATACACTGTCTAGCAGCTGGTCCCAGAGGTAAATGCAACAGTGTCTAAGTAGTTAACTTTTTGGGTCTGAAAACATCTGAGCTAGAGGCTACTGGTGATGTTCTCCAGTTACCTGGTAGCTGTCAGTCAGTTATCTTGTGGTGATATGGAAGTCACTGAGCGCGTTCGAGCAGATCAAAACTGTGGTGCATTGTGGGTAAATTGTGACTTACTGACCTACAAATGATAATAAGTAGTTATATATGATGCAAGGTCGACTTGTAGATCAGTCAGCAGTTGCCTGCACTGTCGACTGCAATGTCAAACAAGCCCTTTACCTGGTGGGCAGTCACGTCAGCCTCCAGCAGGGCGTGCTTCTTCTGCAGGTTCTGGACGCTGGTCAGATCTTTGCCGTAGTCATCTGAAGCCAGGTGGCCCTCGACCTCATACAGCCACAGCTCAATGTCCTCCACGTTTCTGTTGAACTGCTGCTGCTGGTTGGCCTCGCGCAGCTTGATGCCTGGGGAGAGGAGAGCATGGTGAGGAGAGGTTTAGGAATGGTTGAAAGTAAGATAGAAATACCCTTCCTCCTTAAAAAAGGTTCAGAGGTTTGGTTTCAAATCTTGGGGCGCCAAAATGACCTTGTCTAGTAACTAACAGCTAGTCACATTATAAGATAACAATAGCACCTTCACTTTGAAATGTTACTCTCCAATAGATGTGGTCGTCCAAAATAATGTAAATCCCATGGAAATGTGTGTGGGAAAGATCCAAATCTCCTCATTGCCCCCCAGAAAAATTAGCCTACATATAGGCTATTGTTAATATGTGCATTTCACAGTATGAGATAACATTCGGAGTATAATGCTTGTATGGATGTCAACCCCAATACATGTTCATGTCATCGTCACCAATCAACTGCATTAGTTAAAAGCGACTTACCACCACCGATTTCTCTAAGCTAGCTATGGGAAAGAGGGATGCCTAGTCAGTTGTGACTTACCACCACCGATTTCTCTAAGCTAGCTATGGGAAAGAGGGATGCCTAGTCAGTTGTGACTTACCACCACCGATTTCTCTAAGCTAGCTATGGGAAAGAGGGATGCCTAGTCAGTTGCACAACAATGCATTCAACCAAAAATGGGTCTTCTGCATCTAACCACTCTGAATCAGAGAGGTGCGGGGGGCTGCCTTAAATCGACATCCACGTCACCGGCACCCGGGGAGCAGTTGTTAATGGAGGTTAACTGCCTTGCTCAAATGAAGAATGGCAGATTTTTCCACCTTGCCAGCTCGGGGATTCAAACCAGTAAACTTTTGGTTACTGGCCGAACACTTAAGAGCTTAGCTACCTATGCTACCAGCTATACGAACGAGTGTTGGCACTTAGCAGGCACTTCTTCTAAACCTGAAACGTGACTAGTTCTAAAATGTTATGCAGAAAAACCAGCCAAATATATCCAAACCAGATTTTAGTAACCACATTGTGGGCATGTTACAAGGGATCAATCACGACAGATTTGACGAATAACCACTTTGTTAGATCAGACTTGTTGAATGTGCACCAATCTGGCGCCCTTCATATATCCTCCACGATCTGCATTCCATTGACCTTTTTACCGCATCTATTCACTAGCATTGCCGCCATTTTGTACTACTTCCACTTGCTATAATAATATAATAATAGCCACACACTTCATCTGAACTTCACCTCTCCTCCACTCTCGTCGTCTCACCTTTGAGTTCGGTGGCCTCCAGCAGCTTCTTCCACTGGGAGCTGACCTCGTCCATGCGTACAGACACCTCGTCGGCGGCGTAGTGCTTCCCGTCTAGGAGCTCCTGGCCAGACTTCTGCAGAGCATCGATGCGGCTCTGGTTGGCTGACAGCTCTGCCTCGAAGGCCTGGTGCTTCTGGACCTTGCCCTGTAGGTTGGACGGGTCCTGGGGACAACAGAGAGAGCAGAGAGATGGTGTAAGGAACATGTTGCTATTAGGCCAGAGTACTGTGAATAAGAATCTGTGTGGTTCACGGTGGTACTGCATCCTAATGGGTTCTCGTAGCAGTCTAGGAGAAAGCCATGTTGAGCATTGAAACCCCATTATAAAGTAACTAGCTAAAGTATACCACTATAAAGTAGCTGGTTCCAACCATACCTTGTAGGCTTCGTCGGTGGCCGTCTTCATCTTCTCATTGATCCAGCTCTTGAGTTCGTCCGAGTCACGGAAGAACTGCTGCAGGTGGAAGGAGTCCTCCAGAGCGGCGCGGCGGGACTGAGCACGCTCGTGCAGGGCGTTGCGGCGGCTCAGCAGCTATAGGGGGAAACACAGATGTGTATAAAATGTCATCCCTAACATCCAGAATATGATATAAACAGATAGAGAGTTCAAAGTGCTGCAAACATAGGATACATTCCGGTTCTTATCGTATTCATGTGTATGTGCAGAATGTTTCCTCTCTGTACTTACAGCATCTCTACGAGTAGCAACATCCTCCTTGGCATAGTGGTTGTTCTGGATCAGTTTGGTGGCAAATTCATCCAGGGCCTAAAGAGAAAGAGGTCAGTGGTTAAGATTTGAGGAATGAAAGCGGATTCTAGATCTATGGTTATGGCTAGGACAGGTACTCACAGTGATCTTCTCCTCCTGGGCGCTGAGGGACTTCTCAAAGTCCTCGTGTTTCTTAAGCAAGGCCTCCACGCTGTCCAGAGAGTCACCAAGGTCCTCGTTCAGAAGGAAAGCCTGGACATACACAAAAAAGCATACTTACTTACTAGGATCACACACCCCACCATTTTGGAGAATAATTTTTGGGTGAGTATATTGTTTATTATTATTGTGTGTGGATGGATATACCTCTTGCTTGCTCATCCAGTTGTCGACCTGCTCTGTGTCCCTGTAGAAGAGCTGCAGGTCCATGCACTGCTCGTACTGCTGCCTGCGTACCTCCCACAGCTCCAGCAGAGACTCCTTCTCTTCAGTCAGGACACCCAGCTACACATAAAAATAAACAAGGTAAAAGGAGGTTCAATGAATCTGTGTGGAAATCCATGTTAAAAGTATGAAGCCAAAACCAAGGACAGAAACAACGGGAGACAGAAAGACCAGTCCTACCTTCTCCTTGACCTCCTCTAAGGCGTAGTGTCCGGTGTTGAGCAAGGCCTGACCGGCTTCGTCCGTGGCTTTGAAGCTGTCCTCATGGGCATCAATCTCACCCTAAGGACCCCACACACACACAGTAAACATCAGCAACATTGGAGGAAAAACGAGCATCACTGATTGAAGATCTGAGAAAATGTACTTTTCAACTGCTAAAATAAAGTTAATTAATTTTAGTGTGTTTCTGTACCTTGTGCTCCTGGTGGCGGTCGAGAAGAGCCTCGGCTCCGGCCACGTCGTTGGCCAGCTCGTCAGCGTTGATCAGGGCCTTCATCTCCGTCACCCAGCTGGTCAGGTCACGGAAGTCTGCAGTGTAGCGCTGCAGCCTGCAGGGGGCCAAACACAGTCAGAGAGGGTTCTACATACTTTCAACTAAACTGGGCCCAAATGGCTGATATAGGAGTTTTTGACCATGCTATTGTTGGGTGGTCGCTGTGTTGAGCACAGTGGTGTTACAATAACAGTATGGTAGTGACATAGTAACGCTACGGTGTTGACACAGTAACGCTACAGTGTTCGCTGTTAGGGCAGCCTGAGTGGTATCAACCTGTAGGAGTCGTTGAGGTGGGCGTGGCGCTCGGCGGCCAGCGTGCGGATCTGCTCCCAGTTGGTGATGAGCTCGTCCCTCTTCAGGTGGATCTGGGAAGCGTTCTGGGGGTGGGTCTGCTGCAGACGTTCAGCCTCTCCGCCCAGAGTGTTGACCTTGTCCTCCAGGGCAGCCAGGTCTCTCTCCAGGCCCTCGTGCTTGCGCAGCAGGGCCTGAACGCTGGCCAGGTCCCGGCCAAAGTCATCGGACGCCATGAGTTGCTCCTTCTCCTTGATCCAGCTGATGGTCTCGTCCACATCCCTGGAGGCCACATAACACATACACCCAGTCAGAAATGAACATTTCTTGATTCACTCAGGTCTTTTGTGGCTTCTCTATCACACAGACACCCACTCCAAAAAACTCACACCCAAACATACACAACAGTCCGTCCTGGACATACCTGTTGAAGCGCTGCACCTCGGCGGCTCCGAACAGCCTGCCCTGCCTCTGCTGCGCCAGGCCCTTGAGCCTCTGCCAGGCGGCGTTCACCTCCTCCTGCTTGCGGACGATGAGCTCCGCCTCGGGGTGGGACTCCTGGCTCAGCTTGCCCGCCAGCTGGTTCACCTCGTTCACACGCTCCTCGTGAGCCGCCAGGTCCGTCTGGAACTCCTCAAACTTCTTCTGGAGCACCTCCACATGCTCCAAGTCCTGGCCCAGCTCCTCCGAGGTGGCCATGGCCTCCTGTTAAACACGGCTTTGGATTAGGATAGGTTATCTAGCAGGATCCTGTACACATGGTTTAGGGAGGCTAATGTTTAGGATAGGTTGTCTTTCGGGTCCTATGACAATGGTCTCCTGTTGGACATGATTTAGGGTAAGGCAATGTTGTCTATTAGGGTCCTGTAGACATGATTTAGGCCATGGCCTCCAGTAGATATGTGTGTGTGTGTGTGACTACAGGTTGAGACACTGACCTTGTCACTAATCCAGTCCAGGGCATCCTCACACTCGCGCAGGTACTGCACCAGCTTCTGGGCCTGCAGCAGACGAACACCTTTCTCCTTGGTCTTCTGCAGCAGCAGGTCCCAAAGACGGTGCAGCTCCTCCAGACGAGTCTGTTGGGCAGAATGGGAGACCATTTGCACCACGGAATGGAAGCTGATCCAACACCAATAATCAGCCTCTCAGAGTAGGCGTGCTGATCTAGGATCAGGTCCCCTCTGTCAATATAACCTTATTCATTATGGGAAATCAGGGCCTGTATTCATAACGCATCTCACGGAAGGAGCGCTGACTTAGGATCAGGCTGCCCTGTCAAAGTGATCTTGTTCAATATGATCCAAAAGTTCAAACTGATCCTAAATCAGCACTCCTACTCGAGACGCTTTATGAATATGGGCCCAGTACTTGCTGAGGTTGTAGTTTGAGACCAAGGTAAGTGCTTATCAATGGAACAAAATGTTCCTTTTAGTCACACAAATCATGCACTTTTCATGAAGTATTCTTAAATATGGCATAACCACACAACAAACAGAACAGTGGATATGACAGAAGTGGAGTGGAACCTAAAAGTGAGAGAAACAGAAGAGCCAGGAGGTCGACAGCACTCAAGCACCTACTTTTATATACGCCGCCATATTGAAACTTGAGACTATGGGTCTCTGGAAAGTCCGGTAGGGCGTGAAGGACTGAACCAGACATGATTGGGTTAAAAGCGGTAGATTGTGTAGTTCCATCTTGGTTAAGCATATAGCTCAGCGGACTGTGTGTATGTGTGTCTTACGCGGATGGTTTCAGAGGCAAAGTGACCCTCGGAGGTCATGAGGTTGCCAGTCTCATCAAGCTTGATGATGGCTCCAGCGTTGGCCTGCACCTCCGCCTCGAAGGCCTGGTGTTTCTGGAGCTTGCCCTGTGGGGGAGGAGGCATGTTAGCGTGGCACAAAGACTAGTGGATAGGACAGACATACCTGGCCAAGGGTCACAGCAAAGAGAGTTTATTGACGTACTGATAATTCTGTGTGCGTGGTTTTATGGCCATGCTGTTTTGTTTTGAATGGCCACTGGCAAGCCTTAAAGCCAGTAAATTCACAACAAGTGGCTTGTGCATCATAAAGGTCAATCAAATCAGGCTCTTTACTTCAGTATTCACTTTCTATGCTCTGCTTACAGCTCCACCCAAGTCATCATTTATTTTATTAGGCTCAACTGGCATCCTATCCATCTGCACGGACCTGGAGGTTGGTGGGGTCCTTGTAGTTCTCATCGGAGGCGATCTGCAGCTTCTCCTGGATCCACTTCTCCAGCTCATCGGCATCGCGGCGGAAGAACTGGAAACGGTAGGAGTCCTCCAGCTTCTGCCGGCGCACACCCGACAGCTCCTTGAAGCGCCGGTAGCGATCCAACACCTGCTGCCGGCGCTCCTGGATGTCGTCTGCAGACTCCAGCACTTTCACCCCACTGGTATCCATTCTCTGATGACAGAAATACAGGTGGAAATTAGGATTTAGAAAGTTTTATAATATTACAGGAGTAGCCCATTGTTATCCATAGAAAATGGAATTACTGATGGGCTTTGCCTGTTCTAGTAATTATATTTCCGTTGTAGGCCAATCATTATTACTACTTTCTATTTGCAACAATGTTTCAGCTGGAACCTTTGTTTTCTAGTTGTCAACATTAATAGTTCCTACAATTGGGATGAGTGGATGAGAATGTTAAGATGGCTGCTGGCAAATGCATGAGTGTATGAACAAGATGGCTGCTACCATTTGTCCATCCCTTTGACTAGAACAAAAATAAAATGGTCCAACTGAGTCTGCAATGGTTACGCTAGCATGATCACATTGAGTATTACTTATTTTAATTTACCCCTTTTTCACCCCAATTTCGTGGTATCAAATTGGTAGTTACAGTCTTGTTCCATCTCTGCAACTCCCGTACGGACTCATGAGAGGCGAAGGTCGAGAGCCGTGCGTCCTCAGAAACTCAACCCGACCAAGCCGCACTGCTTCTTGACACAATGCCCGCTTAACCCGGAAGCCAGCCGCACCAACGTGTCGGAGGAAACACTGGTGATCATGTCAGCATGCACTGTGCCCGGGCCGCCACAGGAGTTACTAGAGCGCGATGGGACAAGAACATCCCTGCCAGCCAAACCCTCCCCTAACCCGGACGACGTTGGGCCAATTGTGCGCTGCCCCATGGGTCTCCCGGTCGCGGCCGGCTACAACAGAGCCTGGACCCGAACCAGCTAGCACTGCGCCACTCAGGAGGCCCACATTGAGTATTTCTACTTGCCCATCATCCGATTTCTCTCATCTTTAGGCTTTTAAAAACACAAGAGCTCGTAGACACACAATACATGTGGAGGACTTCCAAAAGGGGTTCCAAATATCACACAGTGCAGTTCATTCTTTTCTCTTTCCCTGGGGGCATGTGAACACAGTGCAGCATATTATGGGATCGCTGCTCACCACACAAGAACGGATCTAGAGGAAATGCCACGTAACTTTGTGGAAGAGAACCAGACAAGGCTAACTATGCTATGAATTGACAAAAACTCCCCAGTGTAGTAGCCAGCTCCTCTCCAGTCAAGCAGCTAAGACGACAAGAATGTCATGGGGGGAGGGGAAATAGGCAGAAATTCCACACAGCTCTGAACCAACAGTAACCAGGCCCCATGCACAATAGGACTGTGGCTGTCAGCCCACACAGTGGCCCTCACACCCTGCCTATACACCCCAAACCCAACCCATCCAACCATACACCAGGGGAGAGTGGAGGCCTGTAGGGAGATGAGTAGGGTGAGGTCAACAGACAGGGTCAGTGTCACCCACCCTGTATTCTTGTCCCCCTGCCTGGATAGCAGAGAGGGGCTGTTAGAGGACCACACTCTGGGTGGCTGTTACTCAGTCGCTGCAAGGCAGGCATACCCCAAATGCTTCCTCTCACACATGAATGAGAATGTGGGTGGGGGGGTGGGCTACACATATGGTGCTTTTTAAGGAGTGTGTGTGTAACAACACAAATTCCTGAATTACCATCCAACGATTTAGGCCTTTGAGGCTGATGTAACAGTGAACTGTATCATCTACAGTGCCTTGCGAAAGTATTCGGCCCCCTTGAACTTTGCGACCTTTTGCCACATTTCAGGCTTCAAACATAAAGATATAAAACTGTATTTTTTTGTGAAGAATCAACAACAAGTGGGACACAATCATGAAGTGGAACGACATTTATTGGGTTGAGGTCAGGTGATTGTGGAGGCCATGCCATCTGATGCAGCACTCCATCATTCTCCTTCTTGGTCAAATAGCCCTTACACAGCCTGGGGGTGTGTTCGGTCAATGTCTTGTTGAAAAATAAATGATAGTGGGACTAAGCCCAAACCAGACGGGATGGCGTATCGCTACAGAATGCTGTGGTAGCCATGCTGGTTAAGTGTGCCTTGAATTCAAAATTTAAAAAATCACTGACAGGGTCACCAGCAAAGCACACTTCCTCCATGCTTCACAGTGGGAACCACACATGCGGAGATAATCCGTTCACCTACTCTGCGTCTCACAAAGACACGGCGGTTGGAACCGAAAATCTTACATTTGGACCAAAAGGACAGATTTCCATTGGTCTAATGTACATTGCTCGTGTTTCTTGGCCCAAGCAAGTCTCTTCTTCTTATTGATGTCCTTTAGTAGTGGTTTCTTTGCAGAAATTCGACCATGAAAGCCTGATTCATGCAGTCTCCTCTGAACAGTTTACATTGAGATGTGTCTGTTACTTGAACTCTGCGAAGCATTTATTTGGGCTGGCAACTCTAATGAACTTATCCTCTGCAGCAGAAGTAACTCTGGGTCTTCGTTTCCTGTGGCGGTGCTCATGAGAGCCAGTTTCATCATAGTGTTTGATGGTTTTTGCGACTGCACTTGAAGAAACTTTCAAAGTTCTTCACATTTTCCGGATTGTCTGACCTTCGCGTCTTAAAGTAATGGACTGTCGTTTCTGCTTTTTTTTTTGCATAATATGGACTTGGTCTTTTACCAAATAGGACCATCTTCTGTATACCAACCCTACATTTTCACAACACAACTGATTGGATCAAACGCATTAGGAAGGGGGAAAAAAACACAAATTAACTTTTAAGAAGGCACACCTGTTAACTGAAATGCATTTCAGGTGACTATGTCATGAAGCTGGTTGAGAGAATGCCAAGAGTATTCAAAGCTGTCATCAAGGAAAAGAGTGGCTACTTTGAAGAATATCAAATATATTTTTATTTTTTTATTTTATTTTATTTTTTTTACTTCTAAGGGATAGGGGGCAGTATTTTCACATCCGGATGAAAAGCATCCGGTTACTCAGGCCGAGAAGCTAGGATATGCATATAATTGCATATAATTGGTAGATTTGGATAGAAAACACTCTGAAGTTTCTGAAACTGTTAAAATAATGTCTGAGTATAACATAACGGATTTGGCAGGCGAAACTCCGAGCACAAACCATCCAGGGGAGAAAAGAAATTGGAGGTCATAGTATTTCCCAATGGTTTTCTATGGGAAGCCCTATTTAATAGGAACATGGCTTCCACTAGATGTCAACAGTCTTTAGTAATTGGTTGATGTTTTTCTTTTGAGAAAAGAAGAAGCATGGCTGTTCTTTGTAAGTGTCACTCCATGTGGACTCTACTGTTTGGTGAGTGTGAACTGGAATGCGCTTCACATTGTTTTTATCCGGTATTGGAAACAGTTTATCCCGTCCTAAATTTTATTGATTATTTTTGTTTTAGGATACCAGAGGTTGGATTAGGAACATCGTTTGAAATGTTTGGACCAAGTTTACAGGTAACTTATTAGATACTTTGTAGTCATGTTGGGCGAGTTGGAACTGGTGTATTTCTGAATCAAACGCGCCAAATAAAATGGACATTTTGGGGATATAAAGAAGGACATTATCGAACGAAAGGACCATTTGTGATGTTTCTGAGACATTTTGGAATGCCTTACCTTTGAAGATCTTCAAAGGTAAGGCATTTATTATATCGTTATTTCTGACTTGTGTCGCCACCTGCCTGGTTGAAAATGATTTATGTGTTTGTATGCGGGGCGCTGTCCTCAGATAATCGCATGGTCTGCTTTCACCGTAAAGCCTTTTTGAAATCTGACACGGCGTCTGGATTAACAAGAAGTTAAGCTTTATTTTGATGTATTACACTTATATTTTCATGAATCTTGAATGTTGATTTAGTTTGAATTTGGCGCTCTGCAATTTCACTGGATGTTGTCAAATCAATCCCGCTAAAGGGACTGGCGCACGAAGGGATCACTAACAGGTTAACACTTTTTACATCACTATTATTCTTTTGACTGGTACTGTAAATCAAATTAAATCTATGTCTGGAGTCTTTCTCAGGGCGGCGTTACCTACACTGACTTATCAGGTCACTGTGACCTCTGATACACCCTGTGGAGGGAGGCCAGTCCAGCTGAACACCATAGCTAGAAAACTCACAGCCCCTTCATCTCAGGTCAGGAATGTGTGAGCATGAGTCTCTCACCCAGTTCCAACAGACCATCTCATACCGCTTTCATACACTGGCTTAAGACATTGTCAAAATAAATTGTCTTAGCCATTTTACTTCCAACTTGTTCTCAAGTGCTTCCATAATTAAAGATACAGATATGGTGTCTCACAACAGACATGGAGAAGACAAATGTGATATGATGAAAATTAACAGAATTCAGTGAAAAGTGAATCCTAATTACTTTCAGTAAGGAGGGACAGAACATTGATCTGTCAGTGAACACCATGAGCAAAGGGGAACACACACAGAGAGACAAAGACAAAATATCACTGACAGTCAATCAGTCAAATGGGGACAGGGGACTGCTAGACCAGATGAGAGACCCACTGTTCGAGCACAGCTCCCATTCAGACCGAGAGAAAGAGATGGAAGGTGAAAGAGTGAAATGGTCCCTATCTGACAGTAGGATTAGTGGTGTCAGCAGTATGGTGGCTTTCCATTCAGCAGATCCAGGAGACACTGCCTGGTCTGGTCCACAAAGGGGCTTAGGGGCTGGCTGGCTCTCCTCAACACGCAACAGACCAGGCCTGATTCCATTTCTCCCAAAACAACCTCAATCCTTCACACCATTAAGCTAACCCACGGAGGAGACACCACCAGCGCTAACATAGGAAACTGGTGAGTGTTCTGAATAGCTCTTGGGAGTACATGGCCACTGCCATCGAAACAAACACAGCTACATAGAGATCAAAATGGCAGAAATAACGGACTAGATTGTGAAAAACAACACGAGTCAGGCTGTCTGACTAAGCTGATTACTAGCCTCTCTACATTGGCCCATTTTCTGTAAAAAGCAACAGACTAATTGATATCCCCCCCCACATCCCCTAACACCAGTCCCAATTCACTGACGGCTTAAATCATCCCAGAATTTAGCTAACCGAGACACGTTCTGCTCTGATATCTGCCTGAGAGTATAAATGCACACACTTCTTGACTAGTCTGCTAACTGGGCTGAGGGACAGCTCTCTGGACCAATGAGAAAACAGTCTTTGGAACATGTGTCTTTGGGGCACCGGCCTCTCCTGGGAGAGACTGCGCTGCTCTTTGACACAATGAGCCAAAGTTATTGTAGAAGGGGTGACACAACAATATCTGTCAAGTTTGCTGCTTTGGTGTAAACTTGAAATCACACAACCTGCAAAGAGTTTGGCCTCTTTGACGAGTGGCTTAAAAGTCAATTGAATCTGTGTGCAGTTCCAGGTGTCAAGTAAATGGCTACATTACAGACCAAAATACATTTGGTAGTATGTATCAAATTACATGAATGAACTTGTGGAGGGAGGAGGCCATTTCATAGTACAGGTTGTATCTTTGACCGCCAGAAGGCCCTCTAGCACAGTGCTTCTGCAATAGCAGATAGCACTCGACTCCAAATGGTGTGAATGGTAGATAACGCCAACCACCTCCATCTACCACCTCCCTCTCTATGACACTTTCCCTCCCTCAATCACCTCCCACACACACACACACACACACACACTAAACAGCAGAGCGGAAGACTTCCTAGAAGCTCACCGTTTATGTAACCCTTGCTCTCTCTCCAACAAGCACATTCAATTCTCGTGTTAAGAGACTGAGAAACATCACGCACAAATTCCATCCGCAAGGCGATAGGTCAGTCAAAGTCCAACCACCTGATTTCTAAACAGTGCAAGCAGCAATAAAAATAAAAACCGCTCCATGGTGGTTAAGACTTCTACCCAACAGTGTTTAGGACTGGCCTACTGTACACATACAGAGGTTGTTTCTTGAGGTAGTGGACCCACATCCTGTTGTGGTGAGGACACTAAACACTGTACTAGACCACATGAAGGATGGATCGTCTTGCTAACTATAGGCCTTGATAGCAGGTGAGATGGGTTAAATACTGGCCCTGGTAGCTGGCTAAATTGCCACTTCAGTACCAAGTTCATAGGACATCTTTTGAAAAACAAAGACATTATGTCAGCACTCAAGCACAGGCCGGCACACTTGAAGCGTTATGTAATCTTAGCTGTTTCAAGGTTCTCTAGAAGACTCATCGTTCCCTCACGTCCCCCCCTTCAGTCATTTAGCAGAGGTGCATTCAACGTCTGTGTTTTTCAATGCAAATCCAATTTTATTTGTCACATGTGCCGAATACAACAGGTGTAGGTAGGCCTTAGAGTGAAATGCTTACAAGCCCTTAACTTCTTCGAGATAGGGGGCGCTCTTTTAATTTTTGGATAAAAAACGTTCAAACGTTTAAACAAGATATTTTGTCACGAAAAGATGCTCGACTATGCATGTAATTGACAGCTTTGGAAAGAAAAAAACTCTGACGTTTCCAAAACTGCAAAGACATTATCTGTGAGTGCCCCAGAACTAATGCTACAGGCGAAACCAAGATGAAATTTCATACAGGAAATGGTCCAGATTTTGAATGCCCTGTGTTCCAATGTCTCCTTATATGGCTGTGAATGCGCCAGGAATGAGCCTGCACTTTCTGTCGTTTCCCCAAGGTGTCTGCAGCATTGTGACGTATTTGTAGGCATATCATTGGAAGATTGACCATAAGAGACTACATTTACCAGGTGTCCGCCCGGTGTCCTCCGTCAAAATTATTGCGTAATCTCCAGGTCCATGCGCGTTCCATTTCCTTCAGAGGAGAAACCAAACTGCCACGAATGATTTATCGTCGATAGATATGTGAAAAACACCTTGAGGATTGATTCTAAACAACGTTTGCCATGTTTCTGTTGATATTATGGAGTTAATTTGGAAAAAAGTTTGCGTTGTAATGACAATTTTCGGGGGTTTTCTTACCCAAACGTGATGAACAAAACGGAGCGATTTGCCCCACACAAATAATCTTTTTGGAAAAACTGAACATTTGCTATCTAACTGAGAGTCTCCTCATTGAAAACATCTGAAGTTCTTCAAAAGGTAAATGATTTTATTTTAATGCTTTTCTTGTTTTTGTGAAAATGTTGCATGCTGAATGCTAAGGTTAAATGCTATGCTAGGCTATCAATACTCTTACACAAATGCTTGTTTAGCTATGGTTCTAAAGCATATTTTGAAAATCTGAGATGACAGTGTTGTTAACAGAAGGCTAAGCTTGAGAGCTAATATATTTATTTCATTTCATTTGCGATTTTCATGAATAGTTGCGTTATGGTAATGAGCTTGTGGCTATAAATAGGATCCCGGATACGGGATTGCTCGTCGCAATAGGTTAACCAACAATGCAGTTAAGAAAATATTCACTAAAATAACTAAAGTTAAAATAATAACAATAACGAGGCTAAATACAGGGGGTACTGGTACCGAGTAAATGTGCAGGGGTACAGATTAGTCGAGGTAATTTGTACATTTAGGTAGGGGTAAAGTGACTATGCATAGATATTAAACAGTGAGAAGCAGCAGTGTAAAAACAATGCAAATACTTCGGATGGCAATTTGATTAATTGTTCAGCAGTCTTATGGCTTGGGGGTCGAAGCTGTTAAGGAGCCTTTTGGACCGAGACTTGGTGCTCCGGTACCACTTGCCGAGCGGTAGCAGAGAGAATAGTCTGACTTGGGTGACTGAAGGCTGACACCTTTTAGTATAGAGATCTTACTGGGAGGAAAGCTTAGCCCCAGTGATGTACTGGGCTGTACACACTACCCTACACAGCGCCTTACGGTCAGATGCCAAAGAGTTGCCATACCAGGCGGTGATGCAACCAGTCAGAATGCTCTCGATGGTGCAGCTGTAGCACTGAGGATCTTGGGACCCATGCCAAATCTTTTCGGTCTCCTTGTGCCCTCTAAAGGATGGTCTTGGTGTGTTTGGACTAGAGGTCGCCCGATTACGATTGTTAACATGAGTCTTCAATATTCCCAGTTAAGAAGTTTTAGGTTGTAGTTATTATAGGAATTATAGGACTATTTCCCTCTATACCATTTGTATTTCATTACCTTTGACTATTGGATGTTCTTATAGGCACTTTAGTATTGCCAGTGTAACAGTATAGCTTCTGTCCCTCTCCTCGCTCCTCCCTGGGCTCGAACCAGAAACACAACGACTACAGCCACCATCGAAGCAGCGTTACCCATGCAGAGCAAGGGGAACAACTACTAGAAGGCTCAGAGCGAGTGATGTTTGAAACGCTATTAGCGCATGCTAACTAGCTAGCCATTTCACTTCGGTTACACCAGCCTCATCTCGGGAGTTGATAGGCTTGAAGTCATAAACAGCGCAATGCTTGACGCACAACGAAGAGCTGCTGGCAAAACGCACAAAAGTGCTGTTTGAATGAATGTTTACGCGCCTGCTTCTGCCTACCACCGCTCAGTCAGATACTTGTATGCTCAGTCAGATTATATGGAACACAGGACACGCTAGATAATATCATCAACCATGTGTAGCTAACTAGTGATTATGATTGATTGTTTTTTATAAGATAAGTTTCATGCTAGCTAGCAACTTACCTTGGCTCACTGCATTCGCGTAACAGGCAGTCTCCTTGTGGAGCGCAACGAGAGAGAGGCAGGTCGTTATTGCGTTATTGACTAGTTAACTGTAAGGTTGCAAGATTGGATCCCCGAGCTGACAAGGTGAAAATCTGTCGTTCTGCCCCTGAACAAGGCAGTTAAGCCACCGTTCCTAGGTCATCATTGAATATAAGAATGTGTTCTTAATTAACTGACTTGCAAATATTTTCACATAGTTACTGTCTGCCATAGCTCTTCGTCACTGAAGTAACCACTTGTGATCACCACACACGCTACCTTTTCAGACATAGCTAATGTTATGAAGGCATATTATATCAAATATATGATCGGCAGGCTTAAACAGCTTGCTGAATAGGGTTTGGGGTAAGGACAAGATGGTGGAATGGGCTATATCTGGTCTGGAGTGATATATTTCTCCTAGTAATGGAGGACAGGAGACCAGGAAGGAGCAAGCCTCCAAATGAGGTTTGGCTATTATCTCTGTATTATAGAGATGTCTGGGCCTCTCGAGTGGCGCAGCGGTCTAAGGCACTGCATTGCAGTACTAGAGGAGTCACTACAGACCCGGGTTTGATCCCAGGCTTTGTCGCAGCCGGCCGCGGCCAGGAGACCCATGAGGCGGCACACAATTGGCCCAGCATCGTCCGGGTCCGGGGAGGGTTTGGCCTGGCCGGGATGTCCTTGTCCCATCGCGCTCTCGGGCGCATGCACACCGACTTCGGTCGCCAGATGTACGGTGTTTCTTCCGAGACATTGGTGCGGCTGGCTTCCGGGTTAAGCGAGCAATGTGTCAAGAAGCAGTGTTTCGGATGATGCATGACTCTCGACCTTCGCCTCTCCTGAATCTGTACGAGAGTTGCAGCGATGAGACAAGTCTAACTACTAATTGGATATAACAAAATTGGGGAGAAAAGGGGTAAAAAATAATAATAAAAAAATTAAGAGTCTCATATTCCCACCACGGCAGCGATTTTTTTGACAATACAGTATCTATTCCCACCCTCTCACAATTTTAAAATCAGGTCTTTCTCAAAGATATGCCACAGATTCCATTCGTAGAGGCCAGAGATATTTTTAGAGCCCTGTGTGGCTCCCATCGTGCCCAAGTGTGCAGAGAGAAATTGCTCTACGGAGAGAGAATGCAAAATGTGGGTGGGTGGGAGTGAATGAGAAGGAGGGGAGGTGAGGGGTATCAATTTGCTCCATTAGAATTACTGCCACGCATAGTACCACGACCTAGATAATTCATTTGAGCGCTGCGAAGTCCTTGCTGGATTCCTGGCATAAATTTATTAATTTTGATTTGATGGAGAACAAATAAGGATTCTACCGAGGTGGGAAAAAAAGTTGCTTTCACAGTTTCACTTTGACATCCCTACCTTATAGGTTCAAATTTCCACAGGCAAGTGAGAAAAACTTGAGGACCAGGTTATGGAAAAGCTTTTTTTTCTTAATTCTTGACCATGTATGACTGACTTGTCCAAATGATTAGGCTACAGAATGAGATAAAAAATAAAAAAGAGAATGAGGAATGAAGTTAAGCTTGGGTGTAACCTTGAGAATAAGCAGTCCAACACAAGAACCCTTGCCAAATTAACTCAGAAAAGCACCATTCGGTAGAGTAGTAGAGCACTCTATCCTAAAGGCCCAGTCTCATTCCCAAAGGGAGTCCTGAGAGACAGTGGAAAACCGATGAAGTCACATAACAGCCCCTTCCTGGTTCCCATGGAAACATAGCTTCTCACTAACATATGCCATACTGGGAGGATGCTGGCCGGAAGAATTTACAGGAAACGGCAGGGCGCTCCCACAGTACAAGCAGAGTTTCTAAACCCAAAGGAGCAACATCGCGAGACGTCCAGGAATGCTTGCTAAGCAGACTCGGCAGACTTGGGGTTTTGCAAGCCAATGGGAGAAGTGAAATGTGTCCTTCGTTAACATTCTCAACATCTAAATACAAAACCTAAAAATTGGAGCCAATGTCTTAAGTAGCTGAAACTGTCATTACTACAACGTTGTGAAAGTGACCAACACGTTTTCATTAAAAACAACTTTACATCAAAAGGAGTGCCTTTAATTTGAAGGCTTTCAAATGCGCAGTTCAGCATGACATGATCGTTAGATCTGATAACATGTTTCTGCGAATGAGCTAACATTGCCATGACATCACCTACAAGCGTGATCAGGGATTTCTATCGGAGAAGCAGATTCTGCATACTGTATCATCTTTGGTACACTCCATATGATTTCAATCACTTTGACTGCACCCATCTTAAATTTGAATGAAACCTTCCATACAAGTTTGCCCATGTTAGAAGAGGTCAGAAAGGGACTTTTTGGACCTGGATGCCAAAATAAGGTGCTCAAAGTAAACCCATTTTGCATACCACACCCTAACACGAGACAGCCATGTCTTCATCACTGAAAAATATAAACGGTTTAGTGTAATGTCATTTGAAAGCTTACAAAGGTTGTCAAACTGATTTATTGAGAAAACTGTTTGCTTTAAAAATGTTTTTTTGCTTAGACTCTATTTTACATTATCTGAGGTGTTTGTGTTGTGCCTGCCATCGGTTGAGACACAGCATACTTCACTACAGGGTGTCGTGTTTTGGCTGATAAATATTTACATTTTAGTCATTCAACAATGCTCTTATCCAGAGTTACTTACAATTAGTGCATTTATCTTAAGATAGCTAGCTGAGACGTCACAATCATATGTACATTTTATTTCATTGACGGCGCCATGAGAGTTATTTAAGTTACTAATCAAATTGGTAAGGTTTCAGACGTTTTTGAAAGATGGGCAGGGACTCCACTGTCCTGACTTTAAGGGGAAAGTTTGCTCCACCATTGTACTAAAACGTGAATAAAGTTGAAATTTCAACTTTCAAAAATGGTACCACAAAGATGGTTGGAGGTCCACACAAACAATTTTGACTTGAGTGGGAATATCCACTGTTAAATGGAACTGTCAATCTTCCATAAAAAACTATTGAATCATAGAAATACAGATAATAGAATAGACATACCCATTCAAGTTGACATTCGACGGTGGGTGGACCGGCAGCCATTTTACTGTTAGTAATTGCATGTTGAAGATTAAACTAAATGTAAATGTCAAAATGGTGTAACCAGCTACATTGCAGGGTTCTGAAGGGTTAAGTCCATTCTATGAATTATATTTCTATGATTTAAATGACACCCTGCATTTTTAGATAGACATTAAAACCTAATGTCAATTTCTTCATTACATTTTCGAGAAATTATAGAATTAGTTTGACAACCATGTTTGTAAGCTTTCAAATGATATCAAACTCAACCGTTTATCTTTTTCAGTGATGAACACATTGGAAGTCTCATGGAAGGGTGGGGTACGCAAAATTGGTCAACTTTGAGCACCTCTGTCTCCTGAATGCTTCATGAATAGTAACTTTATTACCACTTTTACTATGGGCAAACATGTATGAAAGGTGTTATTCAAATCAAAAGGGGTGCAGTCAGAAAGTGATTGAAATCATATGGAACGATACACAGTCCAGACGCATGTGCAAAGAGGAAAAGCAGCGCAGCAGGAAGGAAAAGGATATGGGCCCAACAATGCTTCAGTTCCCTTCCCTCGAGTAAACCTTGACCTCTTACAGCTCCCTCAGAGTCCTGGCCAATCGACAGCATGCCCAGGGGGGATTCGAATTCATTCGCAAACCCACCATCCACTGTTAAAACTATCTACAAGACTGAGATTAGACTACATTACAAAATATTGAGCTCTATTGTTAATCTTTTTCCCCCAAATCATCACAAAACAGTCATACAAGTCCCAAATCCTACTCTGGAACATTACCAAGACAATCATGTCTGGATTAGGCTAAATCAAAATGGCTATCATCCAGTCAATGACGCATTGGAAAGCCTGTGTCAAAACATTTGACATCTGTGGAGGTTTACCATGCCAAATGCAAACCTGACTCTTGCATGTATTATTTTTCATAAATAATGGTCAGTGCCATTAATTTAATCCAGCTCAGTTCAAGTAACACAAACCCTCGGTTTCATGAACACAACCACACACAAATCCAGTCGCACAACGCATGCAGTACACAGGCCTGAATTCAGTGATTCAATTACCATGGAGTCCAGTTAAAACCAATCAAATTTACCAAATTAACCCAGCCCTTCAAGACAAAAAATAAATGCCTTACACACAAACAACGCATGCCGGAATTCAGTGACTAATTACCATGAAAATAAACTAAAACCAATCAACTGACCAGAGTTAGATTAACAGTCCACCATATCCAGCTACTCAAATTCTCAAAATGAGAGGACATAGGCTAACCAGCAAACTGAAACCCAACGTTAGTTATAATCAGTGAGTCAAGGTGTTCTAGGCTCCTTATCCAGAGCCTTGTCTGTCCAACTGTCTTTGCTATGTCATATCAGTACCTGAGGAGAGGTGGTGGCCAAAGTCTCCCTAGGCAGACGGCTTGTCTCCCGCTGTTGCCCTAGGTCTTGGATTTTAATGGTGGCCATGAAGCCAGCAGCAGTCACTCCGGTCTCGGCTCCCGATACAAATCTCAACTGATAAAGGAAGAATGAGAAACTGAACGCCTCTTATTCTCTCTCTCACTCTTCCGCTCTCTGCAGAGCAGACAGACGCATTGCCCCTGCAGTGGCTCGGCCGCGAGATAACGCCCAGCCCTTGCGTCTTTCCCTCTCCCTCCCGCCCTCTCTCCTCATGGCCTCCTTTCTCTCAAACAGTCCGCCTGACTACTCTCAGCATTCTAGAAACTTCGATGAACACCCCAGCACACCCTTCTGATAGGAAAACAAACAGCAATGCACACACCACGCATACACACATAGTAGTGACACACGTTAACTTCAGTTTTGTTTTAATAAACTGGGACATGACAGGTGTCTGTGCTGGCTAAAGTCAACAACAGTGAGCACACGCCAGTTTCACATCAGATCCATGTGTTATTTTCAATCATTCAAAAATAGATCATTCAATGAACATAACTTGACATTATGACGAAGACAATTGTGATGCATTAGAATAATATGAATTCAGTCACATGACAAAGTGTCCGGTATTTGCTTTGTGTTGAGTGTGCATGCCCAAAGTGTAGGGTGAGTTAGGACAGCCAGTAGCCTGACAGGACAGAGGCCGGGGTAACAGCGTTGTCATGACAACCAGAAAAGGGAGACTCCTCAGTGTGTGGAGTATGGGGTGATAATTAGATAGGCTTAAAAGGGAAGGCAACCAAAATTGACAAACTGAACAGAACATATAGACTGCTGACAGTATAACTAAGTAAGAGTGGAATGTATTGTCATGCAAAAGACTGCCGGTCTCATGGTAATTGACCATTAATTAACATTTCCAGGCCTCCATGCATACAAGCCACTGATGCGCACCTTTGGAAAATCTACATTTAACAAAGTCTAATAAGTCAATTTAATATACATCCATTATTTATTTTAGTCCGGTCTAAAGAAACATGATATGAAGAAAATGTATTTCCGAATAACAGAATGTGTTGGCCTACCGTATGTTATCTGGCTATGTTCCATGCCATAGGCTGTAGGCTTGTTCATTTAGCAGATAAGATATGCTTATAAGTCCTGTGCCATTATTTTACATACATTTCATAGTAAGAAGAATATAACTAATCTTTGCTGAATGAAATAGAAAAGGATATTTTTACCATTCCGGAGTGAGTGCGCATGAAGTGGCTATGCTGAGCATAAAATGGATCATTTACTATATTTAAGAGTTATTTGGCAACTTTAGTTGTGAATGATACAAACCTTAGAATGTCTTAGAAATCAAAACATATCATGGGCTAAATGATGAGACTACAGGCTATTGATGAGTTGAGAAAGTCGCAATAAAAGCTCGCCTCAGGCTGCACAGCTGTTCTCTCAAGTGATCATATTTTCACGCATCAGACTATTCTCAATTTAATCTCGTCTTTATTATCAAATGGTCAGTAAGAGCGGCAGGGAAAAAAGACGTCATCTGTATGCACTTGAATAGAGAATGGTTGCTGCACGCTTTCCCGACGGTCCATTTTTCCAATTATGCCTGGTAGGCTACTTCGGTGTTATGGCGGAGCTGTGCTTAATATGAGCAGATGAGAAATAAACACTTATTTGACTCCATGCATCAACTACTGTTTGAGGAGCATGCTCTCGCTGACAGGTGATATACCGCCCTAACTCCACATGCCATGAGCTCTCCAACCCTGTTCCTGGAGCTACCCAGTGGTTCATTTTGGAAACCAAGTGAAATCTGGTCGGAAACGTCGATAGAAACATGTTTTCGCAATGAAAAATATCCCTAAACTGTTGACAGCCCCTCTGTACGCTCGAGAAAGGAATAAAGGAGAGAGAGGAGATGGAAACGCAAGGTGGTGAGACATTATGTTTAGCTAAAAAAGGTAAATTGCCACCTAATTATGAAAATATTTTTTTTCAATCCCTATTACTATGCAACTCAAAATCAAATTTACTATAATTGTAGGCTACCTGTAAGCCTCCCATCACAATCAATGAACCAACAGCGTCACCTAGGGATATAGGTTCTCTCCTAGATATACATTTTGGAGCATAGCATAAGGTAACCAGTCTATCCAGTATGCATAATACAGTCCACACTGAAAAAGGTGTTTACTCAAATTTGTAAAAATGTTAGAGTATAGGCTAAACCAATTATGTACCAAAGATATCGAAAATCAGTTTAATGTTTTTCTGCCATGTGTGATATGCGGTAGGCTATGTACAGTCTTGGCCAAAAGTTGAGAATGACACCAATATTAATTCAAAGTCTGCTGCCTCAGTTTGTTTTCATACAATTTGCATATACTCCAGAGTGTTATGAAGAGTGATCAGATGAATTGCAATTAATTGCAAAGTCCCTCCTTGCCATGCAAATTAACTGAATCCCCCCCAAAAAATCATTTCCACTGCATTTCTGCCCTGCCACAAAAGGACCAGCTGACATAATGTCAGTGATTCTCTTGTTAACACGGGTGTGAGTGTTGATGAGGACAAGGCTGGAGATCACTCTGTCATGCTGATTGAGTTTGAATAACAGACTGGATGCTTCAAAAGGAGGGTAGCGCTTGGAATCATTGTTCTTCCTCTGTCAATCATGATTAACTGCAAGGAAACACGTGCAGTCATCATTGCTTTGCACAAAAAGGGCTTCACAGGCAAGGATATTGCTGCCAGTAAGATTTGACCTAAATCAACCATTTATCGGATCATCAAGAACTTCAAGGAGAGCGGTTCAATTGTTGTAAAGGTTTCAGGGCGCCCGATAAAGTCCAGCAAGCGCCAGGACCGTCTCCGAAAGTTGATTCAGCTGCGGGATCGGGGCACCACCAGTACAGAGCTTGCTCAGGAATAGCAGCAGGTGGGTGTGAGTGCATCTGCATGCACAGTGAGGCGAAGACTTTGAGGATGGCCTGGTATCAAGAAGGGCAGCAAAGAAGCCACTTCTCTCCAGGAAAAACATCAGGGACAGACTGATATTCTGAAAAAGGTACAGGGATTGGACTGCTGAGGACTGGGGTCAAGTAATTTTCTCTGATGAATCGCCTTTCCGATTTGTTTGGGGCATCCGGAAAAAAGCTTGTCCGGAGAAGACAAGGTGAGCGCTACCATCAGTCCTGTGTCATGCCAACAGTAAAGCATCCTGAGACCATTCATGTGTGGGGTTGCTTCTCAACCAAGGGAGTGGGCTCACTCACAATTCTGCCTAAGAACACAGCCATGAATAAAGAATGGTACCAACACATCCTCCAAGAGCAACTTCTCCCAACCATCCAGGAACAGTTTGGTGATGAACAATGCCTTTTCCAGCATGATGGAGCCCATTGCCCTAAGGGAAAAGTGATAACTAAGTGGCTCGAGGAACAAAACATCAATATTTTAGGTCCATGGCCAGGAAACTCCCCAGACATTAATCCCATTGAGAACTTGTGGGGTTAGGGTTAGCATGCCAGGGCGGATTGCAGAGGTCTTGAAAAATAAGGGTCCACACTGCAAATATTGACTCTTTGCATCAACTTCAAGTAATTGTCAATAAAAGCCTTTGGCACTTTATGAAATGCTTGTAATTATACTTCAGTATTCCACAGTAACATCTGACAAATATCTAAAGACACTGAAGCAGTAAACTTTGTGGAAATTAATATTTGTGTTATTCTCAAAACTTTTGGTCACGACAGTATTGTAAAAGGCATAGTCATAATTACGTTTTTATCCCCCCAGGCTTAGGCTCATACGCCTATACATTAGCTCTATGTGTATGGTGTTTTGAATGAATCACCACCTTAGAAATCGCTGTCTGTTGTGTTAGGCTTTGAAACATCCACAACAACCATGTTTTACACTCAGTTTCAACTCAGTTTCAACCTGCTGTTGAACTTCTTTCTTCGAATTGATCGCCACATTGTGAGTTTTAAAAACAGGATTACTGTTTTGATAAGTGTTTCATGTAATTATCGATTTCATTTGCATTGATGTTAGAGTGGTTAGAGGGACAATAGAGCCCTGAGTACGAGGCCATTAGGACCCGATGGGCAATAGCAAGTTGAGTCGTACCAAAGTATGTCCAGAGTGCATAAAAGGAGATTACTATGACTCAACGGTCATGTGGAGTTTTACTGCGGTCATGACTCATGACTGCCGATGTGGTGGTAATACAGTCACCGCAACAGCCCTACTCATTCCCTCTGGTGACACCAGTGATGACCTCAACCTTGTTTTTGATCCCATCAAGAATGCAAAACAAAAACACACACCAGCAAGAATGTAAAACACAGACATGCCAGGAGGAACTTCAGTGTTTAAAAGTCTTATGGTTGGAGCAGTTTAATGTCAAGCCACACCCAAACTGTCAACCTTCAGTAGAAACACAATGTGCATCAGCTATGAAGGGAAGTGGGTGGTGGTGGGTCGATGGGCTTAGAAAATACCCCTTTTATCAGTTGACCGATATTATTTAAAAAACTATATATAATAAAATCAATTAAAAAAAAAAAAAATTTTAAACAAATAAATGAAATACATAGCCCGATATTAGCCTTTTCCGGATGTATTTGCGTCATCATTTAATCCACCGAAAAGGATATAAGATATAAGATGCGGGGAAAACACTGAAAAAAAATGTGTTCAATGAATTATACTTTTTTTTTTTGCATTTCATTATTTGTCTGAAGAGGGCGCTCTTTACATGGCAATTAGCCTATTTTGCCTTGGCGCTATAGCAAGACTGGACACGATCACCCAATGCAACTACACCAGTCGGAGAGGAGAGAACTACTGTGAACTAAACTGTTACTGCTTCTACGGGGAGTGCTGAGTAGCTAAAAGCTTGCCAGCTCAAACAATGGATGCTATGCCCAAATGTAAAGCAAGTGCCATTCAACTCTGTGGTTCTGTTAACGTTACAGCCCTTTAGTGAAGCCCGCAAAATCTGGTGTTAAATTTGCTCTTTGCGAAGTCTATTCCTCAACCTCCGTCTTTCAAATGCATTACTTCCGGCGCCGACAGAGATGGCCGCCTCGCTTCGCATTCCTAGGAAACTATGCAGTTTTTTGTTTTTTTACGTGTTATTTCTTACATTAGTACCCCAGGTCATCTTAGGTTTCATTACATACAGTCGAGAAGAACTACTGAATATAAGATCAGCGTCAGCTCACCATCAGTACGACCAAGAATATGTTTTTCGTGACGCGGATCCTGTGTTCTGCCTTACAAACAGGACAACGGAGTGGATCCCATGCAGCGACCCAAAAAAACGACTCCGAAAAAGAAGGAAACGAGGCGGTCTTCTGGTCAGACTCCGGAGACGGGCACACCGTGCACCACTCCCTAGCATTCTTCTTGCCAATGTCCAGTCTCTTGACAACAAGGTTGATGAAATCCGAGCAAGGGTAGCATTCCAGAGGGACATCAGAGACTGTAACGTTCTTTGCTTCACGGAAACATGGCTCACTGGAGAGACGCTATCCGAGGCGGTGCAGCCAACGGGTTTCTCCACGCATCGCGCCGACAGAAACAAACATCTTTCTGGTAAGAAGAGGGGCGGGGGCGTATGCCTTATGACTAACGTGACATGGTGTGATGAAAGAAACATACAGGAACTCAAATCCTTTGTTCACCTGATTTAGAATTCCTCACAATCAAATGTAGACCGCATTATCTACCGAGAGAATTCTCTTCGATTATAATCACAGCCGTATATATCCCCCCCCAAGCAGACACATCGATGGCTCTGAACGAACTTTATTTAACTCTCTGCAAACTGGAAACGATCTATCCGGAGGCTGCATTCATTGTAGCTGGGGATTTTAACAAGGCTAATCTGAAAACAAGACTCCCTAAATTTTATCAGTATATCGATTGCGCAACCAGGGGTGGAAAGACCTTGGATCATTGTTACTCTAACTTCCGCGACGCATATAAGGCCCTGCCCCGCCCCCCTTTCGGAAAAGCTGACCACGACTCCATCTTGTTGATCCCTGCCTACAGACAGAAACTAAAACAAGAAGCTCCCACGCTGAGGTCTGTTCAACGCTGGTCTGACCAAGCTGACTCCACACTCCAAGACTGCTTCCATCACGTGGACTGGGAGATGTTTCGTATTGCGTCAGACAACATTGACGAATACGCTGATTCGGTGTGCGAGTTCATTAGAACGTGTGTTGAATATGTCGTTCCCATAGCAACGATAAAAACATTCCCTAACCAGAAACCGTGGATTGATGGCAGCATTCGTGTGAAACTGAAAGCGCGAACCACTGCTTTTAAATCAGGGCAAGGTGTCTGGTAACATGACTGAATACAAACAGTGCAGCTATTCCCTCCGCAAGGCTATTAAACAAGCTAAGCGTCAGTACAGAGACAAAGTAGAATCTCAATTCAACGGCTCAGACACAAGAGGCATGTGGCAGGGTCTACAGTCAATCACGGACTACAGGAAGAAATCCAGCCCAGTCACGGACCAGGATGTCTTGCTCCCAGGCAGACTAAATAACTTTTTTGCCCGCTTTGAGGACAATACAGTGCCACTGACACGGCCTGCAACGAAAACATGCGGTCTCTCCTTCACTGCAGCCGAGGTGAGTAAGACATTTAAACGCGTTAACCCTCGCAAGGCTGCAGGCCCAGACGGCATCCCCAGCCGCGCCCTCAGAGCATGCGCAGACCAGCTGGCCGGTGTGTTTACGGACATATTCAATCAATCCCTATACCAGTCTGCTGTTCCCACATGCTTCAAGAGGGCCACCATTGTTCCTGTTCCCAAGAAAGCTAAGGTAACTGAGCTAAACGACTACCGCCCCGTAGCACTCACTTCCGTCATCATGAAGTGCTTTCAGAGACTAGTCAAGGACCATATCACCTCCACCCTACCTGACACCCTAGACCCACTCCAATTTGCTTACCGCCCAAATAGGTCCACAGACTATGCAATCTCAACCACACTGCACACTGCCCTAACCCATCTGGACAAGAGGAATACCTATGTGAGAATGCTGTTCATCGACTACAGCTCGGCATTCAACACCATAGTACCCTCCAAGCTCGTCATCAAGCTCGAGACCCTGGGTCTCGACCCCGCCCTGTGCAACTGGGTACTGGACTTCCTGACGGGCCGCCCCCAGGTGGTGAGGGTAGGCAACAACATCTCCTCCCCGCTGATCCTCAACACTGGGGCCCCACAAGGGTGCGTTCTGAGCCCTCTCCTGTACTCCCTGTTCACCCACAACTGCGTGGCCACGCACGCCTCCAACTCAATCATCAAGTTTGCGGACGACACAACAGTGGTAGGCTTGATTACCAACAACAACGAGACGGCCTACAGGGAGGAGGTGAGGGCCCTCGGAGTGTGGTGTCAGGAAAATAACCTCACACTCAACGTCAACAAAACTAAGGAGATGATTGTGGACTTCAGGAAACAGCAGAGGGAACACCCCTATCCACATCGATGGAACAGTAGTGGAGAGGGTAGCAAGTTTTAAGTTCCTCGGCATACACATCACAGACAAACTGAATTGGTCCACTCACACAGACAGCATCGTGAAGAAGGCGCAGCAGCGCCTCTTCAACCTCAGGAGGCTGAAGAAATTTGGCTTGTCACCAAAAGCACTCACAAACTTCTACAGATGCACAATCGAGAGCATCCTGGCGGGCTGTATCACCGCCTGGTACGGCAACTGCTCCGCCCTCAACCGTAAGGCTCTCCAGAGGGTAGTGAGGTCTGCACAACGCATCACCGGGGCAAACTACCTGCCCTCCAGGACACCTACACCACCCGATGTTACAGGAAGGCCATAAAGATCATCAAGGACATCAACCACCCGAGCCACTGCCTGTTCACCCCGATATCATCCAGAAGGCGAGGTCAGTACAGGTGCATCAAAGCTGGGACCGAGAGACTGAAAAACAGCTTCTATCTCAAGGCCATCAGACTGTTAAACAGCCACCACTAACATTGAGTGGCTGCTGCCAACACACTGACACTGACTCAACTCCAGCCACTTTAATAATGGGAATTGATGGGAAATTATGTAAAATATATCACTAGCCACTTTAAACAATGCTACCTAATATAATGTTACATACCCTACATTGTTCATCTCATATGCATACGTATATACTGTACTCTATATCATCGACTGCATCCTTATGTAATACATGTATCACTAGCCACTTTAACTATGCCACTTTGTTTACATACTCATCTCATATGTATATACTGTACTCGATACCATCTACTGTATCTTGCCTATGCTGCTCTGTACCATCACTCATTCATATATCTTTATGTACATATTCTTTATCCCCTTACACTGTGTATAAGACAGTAGTTTTGGAATTGTTAGTTAGATTACTTGTTGGTTATTACTGCATTGTCGGAACTAGAAGCACAAGCATTTCGCTACACTCGCATTAACATCTGCTAACCATGTGTATGTGACAAATAAAATTTGATTTGATTTGATTTTGAGACCTAAACAACAACAAAAATAGCCGGTTACAAAGTAGCACTTCGTTTTTATTCAACCTTTAACGATGCAAGTCAGTTAAGAACAAATTCTTATTTTACAATGACAGCCTACCCCGGCCAAACCCTAATCCGGACAACACTGGGCCAATTGTGCGCTGCCCTATGGGACCCCCAATCACAGCCAGTTGTGATACAGTCCAGGATCGAACCTTCGTCTGTAGTGATGCCTCTAGCACTGAGATGCAGTGCCTTACGACTGCTGCACCACTCGGGAGCCCAACAATTTTTATGTATGGCTTGTCCGTCAGTGACTGGTCCAAATTCACATTTTGCCACCCTCATTTCCATCACGAGTGCTAGCCACCTAACCTTAACCTAACCCAAACTCTCACCATTTAAAATGTAAATGGGGTAGGGACATCCCAAGGATTCCGGATAGTAAGAACCATTCAACGAGACAACGTGTCGGGCGAGAGACACCAGAATTTTACAGAATTATGACATAACATTGAAGGTTGTGCAATGTAACAGCAAACTTTAGACTTAGATGCCACCCGTTCGATAAAATACGTAACATTTCCGTATTTCACTGAAAGAATAAATGTTTTGTTTTCGAAATTATAGTTTCCAGATTTGACCATATTAATGACCAAAGGCTTGTATTTCTGTGTTTATTATATTATAATTAAGTCTTTGATAGAGCAGTCTGACTGGAAGATGGTAGGCAGCAGCAGGCTCGTAAGCATTCATTCAAACAGCACTTTACTGTGTTTGCCAGCAGCTCTTAACAATGCTTGATGCACAGCACTGTTTATGACTTCAAGCCTATCAACTCCCGAGATTAGGCCGGAAATTACTAAAGTAATATTGAACCACCAGCTTTCATATGTTCTCATGTTCTGAGCAAGGAACTTAAATTTGGCTTTTTTACATGGCATATATTGCACTTTTACTTTGGTCTCCAATACTGTGTTTTTGCATTATTTAAACCAAATTGAACATGTGTCATTATTTATTTGAGACGAAATAGATTTTATTTATGGATTATATTAAGTTTTTAAAAAAGTGTTAATTTTGAATGTCATTATTACAAATACATATATATATTTTAAATAATAAATCAGCCGATTAATCAGTACCTGCTTTTTTTGGTCCTCCAATAATCGGTACCAGCATTGAAAAATCATAATCGGTGCTTGGTTCCCAAGTTTCTAAACCATCTTTGGTATAGTGTCGCCATAATATTTACTTTGAAAATGTGTGATCATAACCTTTAGGATATTTTAGTGATCTGCAGTAGACGTCCTAAATGCCCCCAAGCCTTCAGATGTGAGCTAAACAGTGCACTGCATTTTTAGGCTATGGATGTGAACTTATAATTTCCAAACGTTTAAGTCTGTTTTCTGCTGCTTTGCGATCTATTAACAGCAAGGGTTACATTAAATAGCCATAATATTTTTTACTGGTGCATTTGGCAATATTCAATTCATACACACAAAACATATGAACAAAAGCATTCACTGTGTAAGTTAATACACGTAGGCCCTTCATATATAGGCTGTGTAGCACTTGGTTCAATTTATCAAATCAATTATTGTTCTCTTGCTCAAACCGTGAGCAACACCTGCCAAACTCAGACATTTCTCTGAAAACACAGGGATGTCGATTCACATGGGACGAGTATTATCAGAGGACCTTGGAGTTCACCAAACAGTAGGTTACTCTGGCTGGAACTGTTACTCTCCTGCCATGTACAAATTACTGCCATGGCTGATTCGGACGGGAATGAAATTACAGATGTGGTGTTTTGTGCATATAATTGCATTATCCGACGACCCCCAGAAAAACGAATTCCGTCCCAATAGGGTTTAAGGCAAGGGTGGTTTCCTTGTCTCTGCTGCCACTACATCCGCCACATTGTTCTCAATCCCAATATGCTGGCTAATTTTGCTATTATGCACATTGCAACAAATAGGGAAAGGCGGCAATTCTACGGCGCACCGAAGATTGTCCATGGTTCTGAAACAGCAACCATATCCAACGCGGGAGAAAGTGTATGTTATAAAATAATATTTGATTTATTAGTGTTGCACAATTATTTTCCCATAATATAACCATATACAATTTCAGTATCACATGTCTTAGAGTGATGGACTGTGCCATCCCCATGGCCTACACAATGGATTAGTCCACAGAGACTGTCGCAAAACAGACAGGTGTCTTGTACACCATGAAAAATAAATATGGCTGCTCAACTAAATAAATCTCGGGCTGACCACCAGCCTATTGACCAAACAATCGACCAGTTGACTAAATGGAGTCAGCACTAAACATGATCTAGTCCAATTGTGGCACGTATCAACATTTTTTCCATTAGTATCAGTTTCAATGGGGACTTTTATTTTGAAGGCGACCCACCATTCCACTATTGTTGCTAATGTTATTCTCAACACACTGGTAATTTGTTCAATGGCAAATATATTTAAGTAATAAAGCCCGAGATGGTTATGGGCTGAGATGGTTCAGGGCTGTTCTTATGCACGAAGCAACTCGGAATGCCTGGACACAGCCCTTAGCCGTGGTATATTGGCCATATATCACAAACCCTGGGGTGGCTTATTGCTATTATAAACTGGTTACCAACGTAATTAGAGCCGTAAAAATAAATGGTTTGGCATACCCATGGTATATGGTCTGATATACCACGGCTGTCAGCCCATCAGCATACAGGGCTCGACCCTCCCAGTTTATAATGGTGGTTCGAGCCCTGAATGCCGATTGACTGACAGTTGTGGTATATCACAGGTATGACAAAACATGTATTTTTACTGCTCTAATTAAAGTTGGTATCCAGTTTATAATATCAATATGGGACCTGGGAGGGGTAAATGGCCAATATACTCACCGTTGCCTCGTGCTTAAGAAAAGCCCTTAGCCGTGGTTTATTGGCCATATACCACACCCCCTCGGGGGGCCTTATTGATTCAATAACTAACCCTTCTTACCAGTTCTGTCTGTGATGCCACTATCATATTGCGGTGATGCCGGGCGGGTCCTTCGGCTATGGCCGACAACAGAATATTTCATGTACCATGTATTAAAATGGGCCATTAATTTATAAAGATTTAATAGGTGCACATTTTGCTGTTGAATGGGTGGTGTGACCTCACGCTGTCAAAGTCAGGGCAAGGAAGCTTGTTGACTTAGCCAGAGATGGTTTACGACTCAGCTAATGTAGCTAGTTAACTAGCCTCCTCCAATAATAAGGTTTTTGCTCAATAAGATAAGCAAGCTTGTTTTCAACGGAGGAGGAGATGACGGTGCCCTGACAGTTATGTTGTCGGGCCTGCATCTTCTCTAAGAAAACGATGCAAGTAGCTTGCTAGTTAGCAGGGGGGTGGTGAGGCTAGCTGTGAGTGACGAAATGCTAGATAGCTAGCTAGTAGAGCCTACAAGTTACTTTATAAGTAGAAAGTGCAAGTAAGTAAAGCTACCATGTGCACAATAACTGTTCTAAATAGCACGCTTACCTCTACTGTGCAGTGAGCTTGGGTAGCCTTCTAGAACTGGATCGCAAACCTCCCGGAATGAAACAGCTGTCGCGCTTTTTGAACCATCGTCTCGTCAGCAACACTAAGACAGAGCACGGAATTTCGAAAATGTTAAAAATAAAAGTTTCCCACGTAATAGTAGAATATCATCACCTGTATTTATTCATGATATGGAAAATTGTGTCAACATGGACAACGATTCATATTTGTTCATATTTAATTGACATTTACATTAAATGTGGGTTTTAAAACATGTTCCAAGGTAAAATACACTGCTCAAAAAAATAAAGGGAACACTTAAACAACACAATGTAACTCCAAGTCAATCACACTTCTGTGAAATCAAACTGTCCACTTAGGAAGCAACACTGATTGACAATAAATTTCACATGCTGTTGTGCAAATGGAATAGACAACAGGTGGAAATTATAGGCAATTAGCAAGACACCCCCAATAAAGGAGTGGTTCTGCAGGTGGGGACCACAGACCACTTCTCAGTTCCTATGCTTCCTGGCTGATGTTTTGGTCACTTTTGAATGCTGGCGGTGCTTTCACACTAGTGGTAGCATGAGACGGAGTCTACAACCCACACAAGTGGCTCAGGTAGTGCAGCTCATCCAGGATGGCACATCAATGCGAGCTGTGGCAAGAAGGTTTGCTGTGTCTGTCAGCGTAGTGTCCAGAGCATGGGGACACTACCAGGAGACAGGCCAGTACATCGGGAGACGTGAAGGAGGCCGTAGGAGGGCAACAACCCAGCAGCAGGACCGCTACCTCCGCCTTTGTGCAAGGAGGAGCAGGAGGAGCACTGCCAGAGCCCTGCAAAATCAAATCAAATTTTATTTGTCACATACACATGGTTAGCAGATGTTAATGCGAGTGTAAGCGAAATGCTTGTGCTTCTAGTTCCGACAATGCAGTAATAACCAACAAGTAATCTAACTAACAATTCCAAAACTACTGTCTTATACACAGTGTAAGGGGATAAAGAATATGTACATAAAGATATATGAATGAGTGATGGTACAGAGCAGCATAGGCAAGATACAGTAGATGGTATCGAGTACAGTATATACATATGAGATGAGTATGTAAACAAAGTGGCATAGTTAAAGTGGCTAGTGATACATGTATTACATAAGGATGCAGTAGATGATATAGAGTACAGTATATACGTATGCATATGAGATGAATAATGTAGGGTATGTAACATTATATTAGGTAGCATTGTTTAAAGTGGCTAGTGATATATTTTACATCATTTCCCATCAATTCCCATTATTAAAGTGGCTGGAGTTGAGTCAGTGTCAGTGTCAGTGTGTTGGCAGCAGCCACTCAATGTTAGTGGTGGCTGTTTAACAGTCTGATGGCCTTGAGATAGAAGCTGTTTTTCAGTCTCTCGGTCCCAGCTTTGATGCACCTGTACTGACCTCGCCTTCTGGATGATAGCGGGGTGAACAGGCAGTGGCTCGGGTGGTTGTTGTCCTTGATGATCTTTTGGCCTTCCTGTGACATCGGGTGGTGTAGGTGTCCTGGAGGGCAGGTAGTTTGCCCCGGTGATGCGTTGTGCAGACCTCGCTACCCTCTGGAGAGCCTTACGGTTGTGGGCGGAGCAGTTGCCGTACCAGGCAGTGTGGCAGCCCGCCAGGATGCTCTCGATTGTGCATCTGTAGAAGTTTGTGAGTGCTTTTGGTGACAAGCTGAATTTCTTCAGCCTCCTGAGGTTAAAGAGGCGCTGCTGCACCTTCTTCACAATGCTGTCTGTGTGAGTGGACCAATTCAGTTTGTCTGTGATGTGTATGCCGAGGAACTTAAAACTTGCTACCCTCTCCACTACTGTTCCATCGATGTGGATAGGGGGGTGTTCCCTCTGCTGTTTCCTGAAGTCCACAATCATCTCCTTAGTTTTGTTGATGTTGAGTGTGAGGTTATTTTCCTGACACCACACTCCGAGGGCCCTCACCTCCTCCCTGTAGGCCGTCTCGTCGTTGTTGGTAATCAAGCCTACCACTGTTGTGTCGTCCGCAAACTTGATGATTGAGTTGGAGGCGTGCGTGGCCACGCAGTCGTGGGTGAACAGGGAGTACAGAGAGGAGAGGGCTCAGAACGCACCCTTGTGGGGCCCCAGTGTTGAGGATCAGCGGGGTGGAGATGTTGTTGCCTATGTAACAGGGTTATATTGGTGATTCCCCTTGCCACTTTATTGTTAAGCCAATGGGTTTTTGGTTTGAGTTTGTCTTGCCTTCACCTACTCAACATGGCATCTTATTGGCTGGTTTGCGTAGCTTGCTTACGAGGGGGGATGTTCCAGTTAGAATCGTCCCAGTGAACAAGCACCAAACCAGCGGTAAGTTGTTGGTTGCAAAGCACTGTACATCAAAAGTGATTTTTATACTCTCAAGTGATGATTTAAATGTACAATTTATATCAAATTGTTTGTAAATGTTATTCGAACATCACACATAAGATGCAGCGGTTTTTGGAGAATATTTGTTGTGCATTTTGTTGTAGAGAATTCCCACCAGTACTAGCTAGCAACTTACCGTGTCTGGTGGGGGGGGTTTCATATATTTTGTACAGTGCGTGAGTGCAGAGTTGGATGGTGAGACGTGCATTGCATGACGTGCAATTTTGTGCCATTCCTAACAGAATAAAGCTACATGACTGGTGCTACATGTTGGAGTTCCGTGTCGATGACTGATTGTACACAACGCAAGACGAGTACTGTTACAGTGGTTCCGTGACCGTTCTTCTGGATCGGATCATCGTTCGCTGGATTTCCATCTCAGAACTTCGCCGTGGTTGCGAAGAATCAGATAAGACGTTGCTGGTGCAGTTTATGGCGATATCGCATTTCGCCACAAGAGGGCGCCACTAGAACGTTTTATTATCGAAATTGATGATTTCTCTGTCTGAGGCTCTTCAAAGATAAATGATAACTTTTGTGTTACTTGTTTTTTTGTAATTCTAATGTATATCTGATATAAGTAGGGTGAGTTTTACCAGTGTACTAGATATAGGTTAGATTTTGACGTGAGGTTTAAATTTTTTTTTTTCTATATATATATATATATATATATGTTTTGCTATTTACATTTTTATTAGGATGTTGATTTCCCATTGTTAAAATGGAAGGTGTTGGGAGAGGTAGGGGTTTCCTGTCATTTAATCTGTCACCATCTGTTGGTACGGGTTCAGCCAAAATTCCAGTTACTTCTACACCTATGCCCAAACTGGAGGGTTTTGATGATAGTTTACCCATGGACACGCCCAAGGATGTGTAGGAAAGAGTTTTGCCAAATACAGGGAGTGGGGAGGTCTCCATGGATTTCATAGCAGACATAGTACAGCAGATTGGTCATTCCATTAGTGAGAACATTGCCTCCTGTTTGGAGTCAAAGGCAATTGTTGGACATGTTGGGGACAATGTTATGGGGTGTGTATGCAGCTCGAGGGGTATGGATGTGTCAGGCCTGAACCTGGTATTGAAGTCTGATATCAGGGAACCGGTGTACTTTCGAGGGGATGGCTCTGAAAAGTGCACAGTGCATGAGTGGGAGGATATGGTCATGGTTTACATGCGTAAGAGGGGCGTGTCTGTGATGGACCAGGCAGTTGAGGTTATGGGCAGGCTTATGGGAAGGGCCCACGATGTTGTTAAAGTTGGCATACGCAGCAATCCCTCCATTGATTTATCTAAAGGCCCGAGTCCCATCTTTGACATACTGAAACAACATTTTAGTGACACTGTTTTTTCAAGCATGCCCCTTGCTGACTTTTATGCCACATTACCTCTGACTGATGAACAACCATTTGAATATTGGCTCAGACTGAACAGGGCTATGGAGGTTGCTGAAAATTGTCTAAAGAGACAGGAAAAAAGTGTTGAAGACCCATCTCGTGAGCTCAGTCATGTTCATCAGACATTGCCTTAACGCTGAACTGTCGTTATCTTTAAGTGCAAGCCATTACAGCAGTGGACTGCTGCAGATGTTCATGAGAGGCTGGATGAATACAGGAGGGAGCGGAGGTACTCTCACTTATCGAAGTTGACCCCAGCCATCGCAACAATGAAGCAGGAAGTTGGTGCTGTCATGCCGATCACCATGCCTGCTGTGAGAACCCACATGGAAGTACCCAATACGTTGCCTTACCCAGCCCAGACTATTCAGGGCTCAGCTGAGCCGATGGAACGTATCCTTGCAATGCTGGAGCGTGTGCTGGAGCAGAGGCCACAACAGTCTGACCATAAGTTCCAAAAAGGGAATAGGAGCAAAGTGAAGTCTAATGGGCCATGTAACGTGTGCGGGGAGGCTGGACATGATACTTACTTTCACTGCAGGGCCAATCACCTCTGCTTTCTTTGTCATGTAGCTGGCCACGCACGCTCTCAGTGCCCCAAGGCCGCAGCTCTGAGCACAGCTGGTGGAGTCCCTACAGTAATCACTGCTCAGCTCCCGGAAAACTAGTAGGCCTGCATGTAGAAGGGGAGAGTGTTGGGCCTTTTGTAGAGTCCCCATCAGTGAGAGCTGTTGATTTGGAGTCTGTATATAAAAGTGTTTGTGACGAAATGGAGACTGAGAAGAGTATCATAATGCAGAACACACAGAGACTTTCCCTGTATGATGATTTATTCTATGCCAAGGTGTTAATAGGAGGAGAAGTGGAAGTGAGAGCTATGCTTGACAGTGGGTCCATGGCTTGTACCTTGAGCTCTAGGGTCTTACCTGAACTGTTGCATACAGGAGTGTTGAAAAGTCCATCATTGAGTCCTTCCTACAGAGGTAGTCTTGGTTGGTTGTGGTGGGTTGAAGACGAGGCCTTTGGGAGTATGTGAGCTGGAGATGGAGGTGTACGGATGTAGAGTTGCTGTGCCTACACTGGTGGTTGAAGGCCAGAGTGATGACCTCATCTTGGGCAGCAATGTCCTAAAGCACTTGATTCGCCACCTGAAGACGGATGGAGATCTCTGGAAGAGGGTTTATACTCCTGTGTGTGACGGGGGTGAGGAGAGCAAGCTAATCAATATGATGGCTAATGTGGAGAGATGGAGAGACAGTGAAGTACCTGACAAAGTTGGAACTGTGAGACTAAAAGGGGCTGTGACTCTAGAGCCTATGCAGGAGCACTTAGTCTGGGGCAGACTACGAAACACTCAGAATCTATCAGCTGGCAGTGCTGTTGTCATTGAGCCCAGCAGTTCAAGGTCAACACCAAGGTCAATACTGGTAGGGAGGACAGTAGCTCTATTGCGGGGGGATGGGTGGCTCCCTGTTAGAGTGATAAACCCTTCTCAGAAGACAGTGACATTGAGACGAAACGCCACTCTAGCCGATGTCTTTCCTTGCATGGCTCTAGAGGACTTTGACTGTTCGTGTGTGAATGATGGTTCATCAGCAGCTTTCCAGCAGCAAGTGCAGAGAACGGCTGACTGATATTGATGTCTCCTCCTGTCAAGCGTCTCCTGCTGGTAAGAAGAAACTCATCCAGCTCATAGCTGAGTACCAGTCTATTTTTTCCAGGCACAAGTTGAATTGTGGAAAAGCTTCCGGATGTCTTCGCCGCATTCAACTGAGTGATGAGAAACCCTTTCGGATGCCCTACCGACGCCTTTCACCAAATAATTATGAGAAGCTCAAACAAGCATTGAATGAGATGGAAGAACGTGATATCATAAGGAAGTCTAGTAGTGAGTTCGCCTCTCCCCTTGTCCTTGTATGGAAGAAGTCTGGAGACCTGAGACTCTGTACTGATTTTCGTTTGCTCAATGCTCGCACCAAAGACGCCCACCCACTCCCTCACCAGGCTGACGCGCTGGCTGCGTTAGGTGGAAATGCCTTTTTCTCGACAATGGACCTTACCTCTGGCTACTACAATGTGGAAGTGCATGAGGATGACCGGAGATTCACAGCTTTTACGTCGCCATTTGGATTGTACGAATACAATCCAATGCCACAGGGGTTATGTAATAGTCCGGCAACCTTTATGAGGATGATGCTAAACATCTTTGGGGATCAGAACTTTCTTAGCCTGCTGTGTTACCTTGACGATGTCTTGGTCTATGCGCCCACTGAAGATCTGGCTATACAGCGCTTGGAAATGGTTTTTGAGCATCTCAAGGCTCACAACCTGAAGTTGGCGCCAAAAAAGTGCAACTTTCTGCAGAGGTCTGTGAAGTTTCTGGGGCATATCATTAGCGCGGATGGTGTAGCTACAGACCCTGAGACGGTGAGGGCCATTACAGGAGTAACAGAAGCTGATCTGATGAAAGATGGCACTGACATTCCATCTCAGAAGAAATTGAGGTCATTCCTTGGTATGGTGGTGTATTATCAACAGTTCATTGAAGGTTGTTCGACCATTGCAAAGCCCCTCTTTGGATTGACTACTGGACACAAGGCTCCACGCTGGAAAAAGAAGCGAAGCTTCCTGTCAGGAAGTTGACGGCTGCCGACTGGACAACAGAATGCAGACAGGCCTTATTCCAGCTAAAGCAAGCCTTACTGGACCAGGTTTTGTTGGCCCACCCCAACTTCGAAAAACCCTTTCTACTCTCGGTGGATGCATCCAGCAATGGCTTAGGTGCTGTGCTATCTCAGGTGCAGGAACCGGGAGCTACAGCGAGACCTATAGCCTTCGCGAGCAAGTCCCTCAGTTATGCACAGTCGAGGTATCCTGCGCACAGGCTCGAGTTCTTTGCCATGAAATGGGCTATCTGTGACAAGTTCCACCACTGGCTACGGGGGCAGCAGTTCACGGTATGGACGGATAATAATCCCTTGACATACATTCTGACCAAAGCAAAGCTTGATGCTTGTGAACAGAGATGGGTCGCCAAGCTGGCACCGTACGAGTTTGACATTAAGTACATCCCTGGAAAAATGAATGTTGTTGCAGATGCTTTGAGCAGAGAGCCCTTCGTACGACCCAGTGCACTCCATCGCCTGACAAGGGTCCCGTACGAGACCTTACTAGCTGAAGCCGACGCTGTGCGCACAGACAGAGTGCAAGATGTGTTTCGCTGGTCCAGCCACCCCTTTGACAAAGCCTCTGACTCCAACGAAGTGGTCATTAGCTGTCAGGCTACTGTTGACCCCCATCTGGTGCTTTATCAAGACATGAAGTTGCAGCTGTTCTTCATTCACACAGGTGCTGGGTGGGTGAAGTGGGCTCACATGCACTGCTGTTGCCACAGCTCCCACAGGCTGTTATGCCATCAGAGCAGACCGATGTCGATGTTCTGCCACACGACCTACTGATGAGTAAGCAGCGTGATGACAACGTGATCAGCAAAGTCATCTTCTTTGTGGAGAGGGGGAGAAGACCATCCCGGAGAGAGCATTCCCATGAGAGTGTTGAGGTTTTGTGTCTTCTCAGAAGTTGGGACAAGTTGACCATGAAGATGGGTGTACTGTATCGTGTTTCGAAGAATGTGGTTACAAAGAGGAAAATGTATCTGTATGTGGTTCCAGCCTCCATGAAAGCGATGGTGTTGAAGGGTGTCCATGATGAAGCTGGCCACCAGGGCCAACAGAGAACAGTCTACCTGACAAGACAGAGGTTCTTCTGGCATGGCCTGGAGAGGGAGGTAAAAGCTTATGTGAAGTGCTGCAGGAGATGCGTGGTGAGCAAGACTCCTGATCCGGAAGCAAGAGCTCCTCTTGAGAGCATAATAACAACTGAGCCTCTTGAACTAGTGTGCATAGACTTCTGGTCTGCAGAAGACTCTTCAAACAAATCCTTGGATGTGCTCGTTGTTACTGACCACTTTACCAAATTGGCTCATGCCTTCTTGTGTCCGAACCAGTCTGCTAAGTCAGTAGCTTATCAGTTGTGGAACAACTATTTCTGTGTCTACGGGATGCCTCGCCGTATACACTCAGACCGGGAGCCAACTTTGAGAGCTCTTTAATAGCCGAACTGTTGAGTGTTGCAGGCGTTCAGAAGTCTCACACCACGCCGTACCATCCGATGGGGAACGGGTCCTGCGAAAGGATGAATAGGACTTTGGGAAACATGATCCGGGCCCTGCCAACGAGAGTAAAGCACAGATGGCCTCAGGCGCTGAAGTCCCTTACGTTTGCATACAATTGTACAATCCACGAGACCACAGGCTTTGCCCCATTCCTGCTAATGTTTGGGAGGACGCCAAGACTGCCTGTTGACATAGTCTTTGGCTCTGTCATAGAGAACCCAGAAGTTGTTGACTATGACCAGTTTGTTCAGTCTTTGAGGAGAGATCTGAAAGAAGCCATGAATGCAGCACAGGCATCTGCAGCGAAGCAGTTGAAGCGGAATGCTGACCTTTATGACAGAAGAGTCAGAGGAGCACCAGTGGAGATTGGGGATCGAGTATTGCTGGCTAACAAGGGGGAGCGGGGAAAGCGGAAGCTCGCTGACCGTTGGGAGGATACTGTCTACCTTGTCACTGGATAGAATGCTGACAGTCACACTTTTAAGATTCAGAACAGCTCCACTGGACGGGAGAAGACGGTACATCGCAACCTGATAATGCCAGTCAACTTTCTTCCTCTTCCCCATGCTGCTGTTGAGGGAACAGACATGTCTGGATTAACAGAGTCTGAGGACATGAATGACAGCCTGGTGGTCTCAGCTGCCATGGACACTGCAGTGGATGATGGTGCTGAGTACAGAACCAGAGTGTGGGTGTCAGAGTTGTCTTCTGAAGGAATAGGTGACACAAGCCTCTATTTTTCTTGGCAAGTGGAATTCAGTAGGGGGAGTGTAACAGGGTTATATTGGTGATTCCCCTTGCCACTTTATTGTTAAGCCAATGGGTTTTTGGTTTGAGTTTGTCTTGCCTCCTACTCAACATGGCATCTTATTGGCTGGTTTGCGATAAAGCTTGCTTACGAGGGGGATGTTCCAGTTAGAATCGTCCCAGTGAACAAGCACCAAACCAGCTATTAGGTAGTATATTTATTTTTTTTCTCTGGTAAGTTGTTGGTTGCAAAGCACTGTACATCAAAAGTGATTTTTATACTCTCAAGTGATGATTTAAATGTACAATTTATATCAAATTGTTTGTAAATGTTATTCGAACATCACACATAAGATGCAGCGGTTTTTGGAGAATATTTGTTGTGCATTTTGTTGTAGAGAATTCCCACCAGTACTAGCTAGCAACTTACCGTGTCTGGTGGGGGGGGTTTCATATATTTTGTACAGTGCGTGAGTGCAGAGTTGGATGGTGAGACGTGCATTGCATGACGTGCAATTTTGTGTCGTTCTTATCAGGTACATTGTTAAAGATATTATATTGTAATTGTATTATTTTGGTAACTGTCCCAGTGAACAAGCACCAAACCAACGTGCGTGAGTGCAGTGCAGTGATGGTGAGACGTGCATTGCATGACGTGCAGAATAAAGCTACATGACTGGTGCTACATGTTGGAGTTCCGTGTCGATGACTGATTGTACACAACGCAAGACGAGTACTGTTACACCTACCCTCACCACCTGGGGGCGGCCCGTCAGGAAGTCCAGTACCCAGTTGCACAGGGCGGGGTCGAGACCCAGGGTCTCGAGCTTGATGACGAGCTTGGAGGGTACTATGGTGTTGAATGCCGAGCTGTAGTCGATGAACAGCATTCTCACATAGGTATTCCTCTTGTCCAGATGGGTTAGGGCAGTGTGCAGTGTGGTTGAGATTGCATCGTCTGTGGACCTATTTGGGCGGTAAGCAAATTGGAGTGGGTCTAGGGTGTCAGGTAGGGTGGAGGTGATATGGTCCTTGACTAGTCTCTCAAAGCACTTCATGATGACGGAAGTGAGTGCTACGGGCGGTAGTCGTTTAGCTCAGTTACCTTAGCTTTCTTGGGAACAGGAACAATGGTGGCCCTCTTGAAGCATGTGGGAACAGCAGACTGGTATAGGGATTGATTGAATATGTCCGTAAACACACCGGCCAGCTGGTCTGCGCATGCTCTGAGGGCGCGGCTGGGGATGCCGTCTGGGCCTGCAGCCTTGCGAGGGTTAACACGTTTAAATGTCTTACTCACCTCGGCTGCAGTGAAGGAGAGTCTGCATGTTTTCGTTGCAGGCCGTGTCAGTGGCACTGTATTGTCCTCAAAGCGGGCAAAAAAGTTATTTAGTCTGCCTGGGAGCAAGGCATCCTGGTCCGTGACTGGGCTGGTTTTCTTCTTGTAGTCCGTGATTGACTGTAGACCCTGCCACATACCTCTTGTGTCTGAGCCGTTGAATTGAGATTCTACTTTGTCTCTGTACTGACGCTTAGCTTGTTTGATAGCCTTGCGGAGGGAATAGCTGCACTGTTTGTATTCGGTCATGTTACCAGACACCTTGCCCTGATTAAAAGCAGTGGTTCGCGCTTTCAGTTTCACGCGAATGCTGCCATCAATCCACGGTTTCTGGTTAGGGAATGTTTTAATCGTTGCTATGGGAACGACATCTTCAACGCACGTTCTAATGAACTCGCACACTGAATCAGCGTATTCGTCAATGTTGTTATCTGACGCAATACGAAACATCTCCCAGTCCACGTGATGGAAGCAGTCTTCGAGTGTGGAATCAGCTTGGTCAGACCAGCGTTGAACAGACCTCAGCGTGGGAGCTTCTTTTTTTAGTTTCTGTCTGTAGGCAGGAATCAGCAAAATGGAGTCGTGGTCAGCTTTTCCGAAAGGAGGGCGGGGCAGGGCCTTATATGCATCGCGGAAGTTAGAGTAACAATGATCCAAGGTTTTTCCACCCCTGGTTGCGCAATCGATATGCTGATAAAATTTAGGGAGTCTTGTTTTCAGATTAGCCTTGTTAAAATCCCCAGCTACAATGAATGCAGCCTCCGGATAAATGGATTCCAGTTTGCAAAGAGTCAAATAAAGTTAGTTCAGAGCCATAGATGTGTCTGCCTCCAGCAGGCCACAAATGTGCATGTGTCTGCTCAAACGGTCAGAAACAGACTCCATGAGGGTGGTATGAGGGCCCGATGTCCACAGGTGGGGGTTGTGCTTACAGCCCAACACCGTGCAGGATGTTTTTCATTTGCCAGGGAACACCAAGATTGGCAAATTCGCCACTGGCACCCTGTGCTCTTCACAGATGAAAGCAGGTTCACACTGAGCACATGACAGACGTGACAGAGTCTGGAGACGCCGTGGAGAACGTTCTGCTGCCTGCAACATCCTCCAGCATGACCAGTTTGGCGGTGGGTCAGTCATGGTGTGGGGTGGCATTTCTTTGGGGGGCCGCACAGCTCTCCATGTGCTCGCCAGAGGTAGCCTGACTGCCATTAGGTACAGAGAGGAGATCCTCAGACCCCTTGTGAGACCATATGCTGGTGCGGTTGGTCCTGGGTTCCTCCTAATGCAAGCCAATGCTAGACCTCATGTGGCTGGAGTGTGTCAAGCAATGCTAGCATGTGATATCTGTGCAAAATGTTATCACTTTGATTGTGTTGGCTTATCTCCAGATAGTCAAAAGGATGTAGAATATGCTACGTTTTTATGCAACGCAGAATTATGTTGAGTTCAAGTGCAGACATTGCAAAACTGATTTAGCCTTAAAGGGGACTTTGACACATTGATGCAGTACATTCTACTGCTAGTGACAACATGGTTAAATTAAACAAAATGGTACAAACAGAGAATGTAAATGAGGCTCAGGTACAAAACCTATTGCCTGTGGAGTGTTTAAATGAGGGAATGTCAACTGCTCAGAGAAGACCTTCAGACTGCCAACTTAATTTGATAAACATACACGCCTTTGAGGATATTAGAGGGTCCATTCAGAAAGAAGTGGTAGATATGTAAAAAAGTTCTCTCTCAGGCCTATTTGCACCTCTGAGAAGCGGGGTCCAGAAAAGTTGGATCCACAGCCTTTTAGAAAACAGGTAGCAGTTGTGGTGTTTATGTGTGCTTGTTCTCTGATGCAGTCTTAAAATTTTTATTTCACCTTTATTTAACCAGGTGGGCCAGTTGAGAACAAGTTCTCATTTACAACGGCATCCTGGCCAAGATAAAACAAAGCACTTCGACACATACAGCAACACAGTTACACATGGGATAAAGAAACATACAGTCAATAATACAATAGGGGGGGAAAGTATTTATACAATGTGTGCAAATGAGGTCAGATTAGGGAGGTAAGGCCATAGTGGTGAAATAATTACAAATATAGCAATTAAACACTGGAGTGATAGATGTGCAGAAGATGAGTGTGCAAGTAGAGATACTGGGGTGCAAAGGAGCAAAATAAATCAAATAAATAACAGTATGGGGATGAGGTAGTTGAATGGGCTATTTACAGATGATCTATGTACAGGTGCAGTGATCTGTGAGCTGCTCTGACAGCTGGTGCTTATAGCTAGTGAGGGAGATATGAGTCTCCAGCTTCAGTATTTTTTGCAGTTCGTTCCAGTCATTGGCAGCAGAGAACTGGAAGGAAAGGCGGCCAAATGAGGAATTGGCTTTGGCGGTGACCAGTGAAATATACCTACTGGAGCGTGTGCTACGGGTGGGTGCTGCTATGGTGACCAGTGAGCTGAGATAAATCCAATCAAATGTATTTATATAGCCCTTCGTACATCAGCTGATATCTCAAAGTGCTGTACAGAAACCCAGTCTAAAACCCCAAACAGCAAGCAATGCAGATGTAGAAGCACGGTGGCTAGGAAAAACTCCCTAGAAAGAGCAAAACCTAGGAAGAAACCTAGAGAGGGGTGGCCATAAAGCGGGGCTTTACCTAGCAAAGACTTACAGATGACCTGGTGTGTTTGGTGACGAGTATGAAGCAAGGGCCAACCAACGAGAGCGTACAGGTCACAGTGGTGGGTAGTATATGGGGCTTTGGTGACAAAACGGATGGCACTGTGATAGACTGCATCCAATTTGCTGAGTAGAGTGTTGGAGGCTATTTTGTAAATGACATCGCCAAAGTCAAGGATCGGCAGGATAGTCAGTTTTACGAGGGTATGTTTGGCAGCATGAGTGAAGGATGCTTTGTTGCGAAATAGGAAGCCAATTCTAGATTTAATTTAGGATTGGATATATTTAATGTGAGTCTTGAAGGAGAGTTTACAGTCTAACCAGACATCTAGGTATTTGTAGTTGTCCACATATTCTAAGTCAGAACCATCCAGAGTAGTGATGCTGGACGAGCGGGCAGGTGCGGGCAGCGATTGGTTGAAGAGCATGCATTTAGTTTTACTTGCATTTAAGAGCAGTTGGAGGCCACGGAAGGAGAGTTGCATGGCATTGAAGCTCATCTGGAGGTTAGTTAACACAGTGTCCAAAGAAGGGCCAGAAGTATACAGAATGTTGTCGTCTGCATAGAGGTGGATCAGAGAATCACCAGCAGCAAGAGCGACATCATTGATGTATACAGAGAAAAGAGTCGGCCCGAGAATTGACCCCTGTGGCACCCCCATAGAGACTGCAGGTAGGTCTACATGTTCTTGCTGGATTAGGCGGTGTAGGTAGGGCTGTATTAACATTCCTTGTGGAAGAACACAATGAAAGCCAGATTTGTGTCAATCATGTGTTGAAATTAGATGCAGAACTTTTTGCTTTATTTTGATCTCTTGCAGGAACTGCATGAACAGGCTAGAATGCCTATCCTGAAAATAACTGTTTGTGAATCTCAGAACAATGCTATGCCAGGCCATGGTGACACTGCTCTTGTTGGCCAACCTATTGCCCCCATCAGCATTCGCCTATGAGATGCCGGCAAAAATGGAAAAACAGCTTTCTTAGGCAGTTGGCAACGATAACACAGAAACGTGACAAGTACAAGGACAAAGCTACGGCATTGGCCGTGCAACCTTTAGAGTGATACTGCCTCTGTAGAAGGCAGGGCATTTATACTACTTGCGATTCACCGAGCAACGCAGAGCTGTTAAGGAAGTTGTCAAGGAAGTGAGTTTGTGTTTATACATAACCTCCCGCCCCCACCTACCGTCAACCAATCATGTCAATGCGGAGCCTAACCGAGTCCTCCGCATTGTGACAACATTTGAGAGGCACTCGTCGATGCTGTACAGAGCTTGAATTGTCCTCTGCATGCCCCCATAGGCTCCGCAATTGCATCACACCTTCCGTACGTAGCCTCAGATCACATTTTCAGATCAAGCATAAATTATCTTTAAGAGACATTGAGTTACCGTAATCTCGACAACCCAGAAGAACCAAATGCTGTGTGACCTCAGGCCAGCTACTAGATTTGGGTCTGAAACTGGAGGATGTGATGTTGGGACTAGTATGTGGCAAGAAAAGGGTAGTTATTTTATGCAAGGTGATTTGTAGTTGACTGCTATGCAGTCGATGTTGAACAGGTCCACAGTTTTATGAGGCTATAACCGGAAAGAAAGAAATAATCTTGATGAAATTGCTTTATCGCAACTCAATACAACTTTATACATGTTCAAGGTATATAAAATGGCCATTACAAATATATATCTCCTATTTCATAATTAAAGCAGAAATATTTAAATTATTGACAAGAGCACAACTCCTTCACTGTTGATTCCTCTCATGGGTATCACATTTTAGACAAATACTGACACAAACAGCAAACAAACCAAATGAAATAATTGGTTTCATTGATATGGCTCTGTTTAGCAGATAGCACCATCATTAGCCTGGGTACCAGTCTGTTTGTGTCATCATGCCACTCCTTGTCATTCCAAACAGGAGTTGACACGATAGCACAAACAGATCTGGGTCTATGCTAACCAATCATAGCACCATTGGAACAATTCCATAATATGATAAGATGAAAAATAGACAAGATATATAACTCTACTATGACAAGTCCCAGATCTGTTGGACAGCTATGTTTTGGTACATTACATCTGTTAGGTGGCTGGTTACATGCTGTTGTATAGTAAGGTACAGAATGATACAGTATGCAGAGACATCATTGACAGTAGAACGGAAAACATAATGAAATCAGAAGGACGTGAACAACTATAGGACAACTGTAATTAATGCAGACAAGCTGGAAGTAAAGGCTGTGTAAACTTGATGTCTTATATTGTAACATTATTGATATTGTATAATTGGAACCATATTGATATAATGTATAATTGGAACATATACACCCACAAAATCAACATTGAATATAGTTGAAAAGAGCTCTGAGTATAGACCTGGATAATGATGTGTGTGTGTGTGATACGAGAGAATCTTTGGGGAAGAGTTCCCTCAAATGGGGTGTGTGTATTTGTGTGTGCGTGCATAGTGTAGGTGTGTGTTTTCTGAGAGAATCTTTGGGGAGAGTCCCCTCAGATGGGAGAAGGGGCCCGCAGAGTGCTGGTGAGGGCCGAGTCTCCGAACACGTTGGCATAAGAGGCTTTGAGGAACTGGACGTAGTTCTGCAGACTCCTGTTGGTGCTGTCCGACTGCTCCAGACGATCCTTCACATCCTGAAGACGGGATTGGTACCGCCGCTCTGCCTGAGGGTGGCAGAGGTGCACACACGCAGACAGACACACACCACAGCAATTCTATTATTAGAATGAAATATTATTTGATTTCTAAAGTGTGTGTGCCAAGATGTGTATTGTTATGAGTCACTATGTCTTTGACCGCAATAGTTTTAGAGATTATGAGAGATTATAATCAGAGTTGACGCTAGAGATGTGTATTTCTAAAACACTCTCCCTCACCTCCTCTTTGCTGCGACGGAGGGTGGTGAGTTCTGTGGTGGTCCTGCTTAGCTGGGTCTCCAGGTCCACCACCTTGGACTGGGTGGAGTGCTCTTTGGTGATCGCACGTTCCCGGGTCTGGGACACCTAATATAATAATATATGCCATTTAGCAGACACTTTTATCCAAAGTGACTTACAGTCATGTGTGCATACATTTTATGTATGGGTGGTCCAGGGAATTGGTCCCACGATCCAGGAGTTGCAAGCGCCATGATCTACCAACAGAGCTACAGAGGACCACCTATACACCAGGACCGTGATACTCCATCAGACAGAGCAACTGACTTGTTACAACAAGCATAAAACAAAATGGCTGTGCACCCCATGGGAAGAAAATGACAAAGTCAGTGTAAACTAATGTTGTTCTGTGAGTATTCACAATGCTAAAACGTAAAACAACCAAATCACTCAATGCAATACTTGCATCTCAATTTTACAATGTCCATGCAAAAAGCAGTAATAATTTTTACGACTTTTAAATGACCAGGGATTGGTTCGGATTTCTAAACTTTAAATATTGTTAATAATCAGTTATACTAGAGACATGAAGAGTGCCATAGTCTGGTTTCTACATCAGGAGTTAATGGGTATCTGTAGGAGGAATGTCTATGGTGGAGGCCTTTAAGCTTGGAATGTACTGAGTGAAGGAAAGACGATCACATCTTGGCAGGCACTGATAAGGGTGGAGAGAATTGGTTTCGTGAGGAAGGTGGCCGAGGTCAGGTTAAGGGAGAAGGAACAGTTTATTGCCCGCGTCACTTAATTTCCTGCCTAGCAACAAAGATGTAATGTTTAGAGAGAAGGAGGAGATTCCACCCCAAATTGGGGTGTATATACTACCACTTGTGGAACAATGTATTTGTCTTATGCAGCTGTATGACCCAATGGGGGAATACACTTGGTTTAAGCTTTACTAATCGTCCGTGAGTTTTAATAGGTTCATTTAGAACCTAACACCAGTGAACATAACACAAATGCACATATTGATCTCAAGCTGCAATGCTCCCTCCCACCCAGTTATTCCCCAAGTAGCCAATCCCCAGCCCCCCTCTCCCCATACCCGGGTGCCCCAGACAGACCTGGCGTCGGGCATCATCCAAGGCCTCCTCCAGCTGGCGGGTCAGGTGCGTGCACTCGTGGGACTTCTCCTCCAGCCGGAGCTGATTGCCATGGATGGTCTCCTCCCGCTTGGCGATCACCCCCACCAGGTCTCTGTTCTGACAAGTGGCCTCCTCTAGCTTCCTGTAAGGGAGAGATGGGATTTTTATTTTTTTATTTCACCTTTATTTAACCAGGTAGGCTAGTTGAGAACAAGTTCTCATTTGCAACTGCGACCTGGCCAAGATAAAGCATAGCAGTGTGAACAGACAACACAGAGTTACACATGGAGTAAATAATTAACAAGTCAATAACACAGTAGAAAAAAAAGGAGTCTATATACATTGTGTGCAAAAGGCATGAGGAGGTAGGCGAATAATTACAATTTTGCAGATTAACACTGGAGTGATAAATGATCAGATGGTCATGTACAGGTAGAGATATTGGTGTGCAAAAGAGCAGAAAAGTAAATAAATAAAAACAGTATGGGGATGAGGTAGGTAAAAATGGGTGGGCTATTTACCGATAAGACTATGTACAGCTGCAGCGATCGGTTAGCTGCTCAGATAGCAGATGTTTGAAGTTGGTGAGGGAGATAAAAGTCTCCAACTTCAGCGATTTTTGCAATTCGTTCCAGTCACAGGCAGCAGAGAACTGGAGCGAAAGGCGGCCAAATGAGGTGTTGGCTTTAGGGATGATCAGTGAGATACACCTGCTGGAGCGCGTGCTACGGATGGGTGTTGCCATCGTGACCAGTGAACTGAGATAAGGCGGAGCTTTACCTAGCATGGACTTGTAGATGACCTGGAGCCAGTGGGTCTGGCGACGAATATGTAGCGAGGGCCAGCCGACTAGAGCATACAGTGGTGGGTGGTATAAGGTGCTTTAGTGACAAAACGGATGGCACTGTGATAAACTGCATCCAGTTTGCTGAGTAGAGTGTTGGAAGCTATTTTGTAGATGACATCGCCGAAGTCGAGGATCGGTAGGATAGTCAGTTTTACTAGGGTAAGTTTGGCGGCGTGAGTGAAGGAGGCTTTGTTGCGGAATAGAAAGCCGACTCTTGACTTGATTTTCGATTGGAGATGTTTGATATGAGTCTGGAAGAAGAGTTTACAGTCTAGCCAGACACCTAGGTACTTATAGATGTCCACATATTCAAGGTCGGAACCATCCAGGGTGGTGATGCTGGTCAGGCGTGTGGGTGCAGGCAGCGAACGGTTGAAAAGCATGCATTTGGATTTACTAGCGTTTAAGAGCAGTTGGAGGCCACGGAAGGAGTGTTGTATGGCATTGAAGCTCGTTTGGAGGTTAGATAGCACAGTGTCCAAGGACGGGCCGGAAGTATATAGAATGGTGTCGTCTGCGTAGAGGTGGATCAGGGATCACCCGCAGCAAGAGCAACATCATTGATATATACAGAGAAAAGAGTCGGCCCGAGGATTGAACCCTGTGGCACCCCCATAGAGACTGCCAGAGGACCGGACAGCATGCCCTCCGATTTGACACACTGAACTCTGTCTGCAAAGTAATTGGTGAACCAGGCAAGGCAGTCATCCGAAAAACCGAGGCTACTGAGTCTGCCGATAAGAATATGGTGATTGACAGAGTCGAAAGCCTTGGCAAGGTCGATGAAGACGGCTGCAATGGATGGGTTCTCAAGCCCAGGTATGTTCACACATACACACACCATACAAACACGGTATACATAAACACACACACAGGGGGTCACATGTTTCTGCCAGGTCACAAACTAACAACGTATGAGCTCACTGTACTGTAAGTTGGATAAAAGCGTCGGTATATATTATGTGTCATACTACGCACACACACACACACTCTGTTCAGCGCGTTATGATATTGGCTCTGGAATGGCCATGACAGTCTGACCTCTCCAGACTCTCCACACGGTGCTGCAGCTGTTTGTTCTCCTCCAACAGGACAGACTTTTTCTGTCTCAGCAGCTCCACCTGGCTGCCTTGCTGCTCTACCTAGACACAAAACATAAACCATTATACTATTATTACCATATTATTAAATTGATAAAGCCAGTTTGGAAGATGTGCATACCATCACATTGTGTACAGCACACATACACCACCCCACACAACCCCCCCCCGACCGCCACACCTTTATGCGCAGGTCAGCCAGGACGATACTCAGCTCGGTGCTACGTCTCTCCTGGGCATGTTCTCTGTCCTGAGCTTCTTCCAGTAGGACCTCAGAGCGCCGCAGTGCCTCAGGAAGAGGCTCCAGCTCCGTCAGCCGGCCCAGCAGCTCCCTGCGCACCGCCTCCACTTCGCTCTCCAGCTGGTCCCGGACCTCCCGCACCTCTCGCTCTGCTTGTCCCAGCCTGGCACAGTACTCGTCCGCCTCCGCCCGTGTCTTCACCACCTGGGTGGTGGGTAGCATTACACAGAAGCACAGAAAACACATGAGGCACGCACGAACAATATACACACACATTGTAATTTATGGACTATAATTCTCCTTTTCATTTAGCCTATTATTGCATGTTTGCTTTCAGCACATTAAGAGTCTGTATGTGGGTACAACGTGTGTGTGTGTCTATTTACCTGGGCCTTGTAGTTGTCCACTAGGCTCTCGTATTGCTTCACAGAGGCTTTGACGTGTTGTACCTCTGACTGGGACAGAGTCAGCTTCTCCTCCACTGCAGACAACATGGCCTGAAAGAGGGGAACATATGCCTGTCAGCCTACAGTGCAGCACTGTGTGTCCATGTTATGATGCAATCCAATATCTGGTCGGCTAAATCTATGCATATTGAATTACTTTCAAATCTTTGTAATTTACTAGAACCAGAACCAACACCTACTATTTGGTACCGGGTACAGATGTAATTCTTGTAAATGACAAAGGACCACACAATTTGATTAATTCCCAGGCACAGATTAAGCCTAATGCATGATTTAAAAAGTATGCCCAATGAAGAATATCCATTCAAAGTGATTTTTTGTCCAACTAAAATGAATCTGTGTCTGTGAAAACTGGCCTAATAATTCCAAGAGTTAGTCCATTGTCATCACTGACCTTAAGGCTCTGGTTCTCTAGCTTGGCGTGGGTGCCCTCTGTGGTGAGGCTGTGCAGGCGGTCCAGGAGCCCCTCTCTCTCGGCCCGGGCCTTGTCCTCTGTCCCATGGAGTTGCTCTGTCAGGTCTGACACTCGGCTGCACGCATAGGGTATGGTCAGGATTATAAAGGTTTTTATGTTAGACCATAAATGTACAATTTGACCATATTCATGATTGCTCATGATGCTGTGTTCCCTATTATTCTGAGAAAAACTGAAGCAACTCTCTTTCTCTCACCTGTTGAGGACTGAGACCTCCATATCTAGCTGAGTCTTGTCCTTCATTTCCTGGGCGTGGCGACCACGCCAATTCTCTGCTGCCGATAGGGCCTCTACCATCTGGTTCTCCTGTGTAGGTAGCAACATCATCCAATAGATGTAAAAAGTATTTAAACCTTGTCCTGGTGAGCTACATGGTACATCTGGCTATTGTTCTAGCCCAATACTATCAAACGTAATTTGACTAATCATCAAGAAGTTCTTTATTGGAACATCTTGTTCCTAAGTATTGATGAGTTGTTCCATGTCAAATCAGCAAGCCAAATTGTTTCTGTAGTTAGACTGAACAAAAATATAAATGCAACAATTTCAAAATGTTTACTGAGTTACAGTTCATAAGTTAATCAGCCAATTAAAATAAATGCATTAGTCCCTAATCTATGGATTTCACATGACTTGGCATACAGATATGCATCTGTTGGTCACAGATACCTTAAACAAAAGGTGTGAATCAGAAAACCAGTCCGTATCTGGTGTGACCACCATTTGCCTCATGCAGCGCGACACATCTCCTTCGAATAGAGTTAATCAGGCTGTTGATTGTGGAATGCTGTCCCACTCCTCTTCAATGGCGATATTGGCAGGAACTGGAACAGGCTGTTCAATCCAGAGCATCCCAAACATGCTCAATGGGTGACATGTCTGGTGAGAATGCAGGCCACAGAGGAACTAGGACAGTTTCCAGGAATTGTGTACAGATCCTTGTGACATGGGGCCATGCATTATCATGCTGACACATGAGGTAATGGCAGCTGATGAATGGCACGACAATGGGTCTCAGGATCTCGTCACAGTATCTTCGTGTATTCAAATTGCCACTGAAAAATGACAATTGTGTTTGTCGCCCACACGCTGTCTGCCATCTGCCCGGTACAATTGAAACCAGAATTCATCCGTGAAGAGCACACTTCTCCAGCCTGGCAGTGGCCATCAAAGGTGAGCATTTGCCCAGTGAAGTCGTTTACGACGCCGAACTGCAGTCAGATCAAGACTCTGGTGAGGACGACGAACACACAGATGAGCTTCCCTGAGATGGTTGCTGACGGTTTTAGCAGAAATTCTTTGGTTGTGCAAACCCACTTTTATTTCAGCTCATGAAACCAACACTTTACATGTTGCATTTATATTTTTGTTCAGTGTAAATACAGATAAGATTAGCATTCCAGCAACAATATTAATGTATAGGATAACATTCAATAAATATAATACCCAACATCCAATTTTGGACCAAAGAAATTGTAAAAAGCCACCCACGGGCCCCCCACGCCAATCCAAACCTAACAACGAGTATACAGTATCAGTTCTCTATGTCAGACAAGTAGTATGGAGCTGCGGTTTGGAGTATTGTTTCTTCATCCTATGTAATGAATTCTCTGTTAATTTCGTGATTTCTTTCCTCTGCTCAGTGAAATTAGTCATTCAAGTTGTTTGGTTGATGTCCCAGCCAACATCCTGATATTACCAGGTTCTAACCACTGATGGTGTTGTTCCTGCTATTAAGTGGCAAAAATATATAATCCCCCACCTTCCCCCAAGCATTACAAGCATTTCGCTACAACCGCAATAACATCTTCTAAATATGTGTATGTGACCAATTACATTTGAGTTGATCGGGGCGGAAGGTAGCCTAGTGGTTACCCAAATTACAAAATTACATTTTGGTTTCCTTACCCTGTGGACAAGATGACAGCAACCCATGCAAATCCAATTCAAGTCAATGGTACCTATATTACCATTTTCGAGCTTCATTTCCAAATCATCCACAAGTAACATCATTGAGTTAAAAAATACTTAAAAAAAAAAAAATAATTTCATGATTTGAAAATGAAGAGTAATAATGCTAATATATGTACCAATGACTTGCAATGGATTTGTACAAAAATGCAAAAAAGATAGCAATTGAAACAGTGGCCAATAAAACGAAAGCATGGGCTACTGTCATTCCTTGTCAAGGCTTATAGGGTAAGGAAACCAATGTAATTTTGTAATTTGGGTGAACAATCTTCCAACTTTTTACACCTAATAACAGGAACAGCGACATCTAGTGGTCAGAACCTGGTAATATCAGAATGCAGGATGAGGCACGAAGCTAACAACTCAAATGACTCATTTCTCTGAATGGGGAAAACACCATTACCAAATTCACTGGGAATATAATACAAAGGATGAAGAATCAATATTTTCAAGCCGCAACTCCATAGTACATGTCAAACAAAGAGAACTGATACTATACAGTGCATTCGGAAAGTATTCAGACCCCTTCCCTTTTTCCACATTTTGTTACATTACAGCTTATATTATTTCTAAAAATGATTAAATTCACTTTTTCCTCATCAATCTACACACAATACCACATAATGACAAAGCAAAATACGTTTTTTAAAATGTTTGTAAATGTATAAAAAATAAAAAATAAATGAAATTCCTGATTTACATAAGTATTCAGACCCTTTGCTATGAGACTTGAAACTGAGCTCAGGTGCATCCTGTTTCCATTGACCATCCTTGAGATGTTTCTAGAACTTGACTGGAATCCACCTGTGGTAAATTCAGTTGATTGGACATGATTTGTAAATGCACACACCTGTCTATATAAGGTCCCACAGTTGACACTGCATGGCAGAGCAAAAACCAAGCCATGAGGTCAAAGGAATTGTCTGACACAGGATTGCGTTGAGGCACAGATCTGGGGAAGGGTACCAAAAAAAGCACTGACGGTCCCCAAGAACACAGTGGCCTCCATCATTCTTATGTTAGTCACTTAGTCATGAGGTTGATTGAAGGTCCTCAACAACATAGTGGCCTCCATCATTCTTAAATGGACGAAGTTTGGAACCACCAAGACTCTAACTAGAGCTGGCCGACCAGCCAAACTCAGCAACCGGAGGAAAAGGGCCTTGGTCAGGGAGGTGACCAAGAACCCGATGGTCACTCTGACAGAGCTCCAGAGTTCCTCCGTGGAGATAGGAAAATTTTCCAGATGGACAACCATCGCTGCAGCACTTCACCAATCAGGGCTTTATGGTAGAGTGGCCAGACAGAGCCAATCCTCAGTAAAAGGCACATGACAGCCAGCTTGGATATTGCCAAAAGCGACCTAAAGGACTCTCAGACCATGAGAAACAAGATTCTCTGGTCTGATGAAAACAAGATTGCACTCTTTGGCCTGAATGCAAAGCATCAGATCTAGACAAAACCTGGTACCAGGATTGAGTAAAGGGTTCGAAAACTTATGTAAATGTGGTATAAAACCTGTTTTTGTTTTGTCATTATGGGGTATTGTGTGTAGATTTATGAAAAACAACTTAATCAGTTTTAGAATAAGGCTGTAACAGAACAAAATGAGGGAAAAAGTCAAGAGGTCTGAATACTTCCTAAATGCACTGCAAATGTATTGAATATTATATGAATCCTACACACTAAATTGCCAATTTGGATGCAATCAATTATCTTAATTTCTCAGAGATAAATTATATTTCAACAAAATAATGTTGCAAGAATGCTAATCTTATCTGTTTCTAACAGAAATTATTTCAAAATAATCTGAGATGCTGAGTGTCAAAATGATCTTTCTTGTCCTTTTTGAGATGAAACGAGGATTAGACCAAACTGGTCTCAGATCTGTTCTAAGAGGTAGGTCACCATCTCCCTTCTTCCACCTACCATGTCCAGTAGCTGAGCTCTGAGCTGACCGGCGGTGTCTTCACTGCGCTCCGCCCGGTGTTTCTGGGCCCGCGTAGCCCTCTTCAGGGCTTCTTTGTTGGACTCCGACTGAAGTTTCAGACCCCGCAGCTGCTCCAGCAGGTGATCCATCTCTCCCTGCTGCTGGTTGGCCGCACGCTCCAAGTTCTGGACCAATCAGAAAGGAGTGGATAAAAAACAGGAAGACATTTTGTTTGCAGAGCCTAAAAGTAACAATACATTTTGTATGCAAAGAAAGAGAAAAAACAAGTGAGCCTCCACCCCCAATCTCCTGCCCCATTCCCCCAACCCCATGTCTCCCTACAACCACCCACCCCCTGCCCCCTCCTGGAAACCATGTTTTCAACTCCTTCCCATCCCCCCAGTACCCCTTACCCTTGGGCCTGAAAGCAAAAATATATATATAATTATGAAAATAGATAAATGCGCTATTTTGTTTATATGTTTGGGCTTTATAGATTGTTTATGTGTTGGGCTTTAGCTGAGATTATTCTTTACATAGTCAAGTGTACTTTTTCAGGCCTCAATAAAAAAATGTACATTCATTCTCGCTGTTGATAATTCTAAAGTTATAACTTCCAATAGTAACTGTATTCACTGGCGAACTGGGAGAGAGTGAGATGATTGCCATCTAAGAGCCAACATCTTTTTTGCAGCAGTGCTACCTGGCAGCAGTAATCGTCTCTCTGATTTATTGTGAGATTCAAGGAGCTATCATCGTTAAGTAACATAGTAGATGCAAAGAATTGAAGATTTACATTCATGCACTTCTAAATTAATTTAGTAAAAGGCTGCACTCCAGACCTCAAGGCATTATTGTGAAATATTGGAGTATGGGCATGCCATTTTGATTCCAAGTTAAGTAGTTTAAAAATTGTAATGGATTTTCTATGGATTTTTCCCAATAGCCAGAAGGGGGAGGCAAAAATACAGAAATTCAGCAATGGAAATACAATGCATTTGGAAAGTATTCAGACCCCTTGACTTTTTTCACATTTTGTAGTTACAGCCTTATTCTAAAATGGATTAAATTGAAAATAGAAATGTTTGCAGATGTAATAAAAATGTAAAACTGAAATACAACATTTACATAAGTATGGAGACCCTTTACTCAGTACTTGTTGAAGCACTTTTGGCAGCGATTACAGCCTTGAATCTTTTTGTGTATTACGCTACCAGCTTGGCACACCTGTACTTGGGGAGTTTCTCCCATTCCTCTCTGCAGATCCTCTCAAGCTCTGTCAGGTTGGATGGGGAGCGTCACTGCACAGTTATTTTCAAGTTTCTCCAGAGATGTTCCATCAGGTTCAAGTCTGGACTCTGGCTTTGCCACTCAAGGACATTTGTCTTGGCTGTGTATGTAGTTTTTTTTGTCCTATTGGATGGTGAACCTTTGCCCCAGTCTGAGGTTCTTCGTTTTTCTCTTTATTTAACAATCTTACAGTGGGGCAAAAAAGTATTTAGTCAGCCACCAATTGTGCAAGTTCTCCCACTTAAAAAGATGAGAGAGGCCTGTAATTTTCATCATAGGTACACTTCAACTATGACAGACAAAAATAGAAAAAAAAATCCAGAAAATCACATTGTAGGATTTTTATTGATTATTTATTTGGTCAATAACAAAAGTTTATCTCAATACTTTGTTATATACCCTTTACCCTTTGTTGGCAATGACAGAGGTCAAACGTTTTCTGTAAGTCTTCACAAGGTTTTCCCACACTGTTGCTGGTATTTTGGCCCATTCCTCCATGCAGATCTCCTCTAGAGCAGTGATGTTTTGGGGTTGTTGCTGGGCAACATGGACTTTCAACTCCCTCCAAAGATTTTCTATGGGGTTGAGATCTGGAGACTGGCTAGGCCACTCCAGGACCTTGAAATGCTTCTTACGAAGCCACTCCTTTGTTGCCCGGGCGGTGTGTTTGGGATCATTGTCATGCTGAAAGACCCAGCCACGTTTCATCTTCAATGCCCTTGCTGATGGAAGGAGGTTTTCACTCAAAATCTCACGATACATGGCCCCATTCATTCTTTCCTTTACACGGATCAGTCGTCCTGGTCCATTTGCAGAAAAACAGCCCCAAAGCATGATGTTTCCACCACCATGCTTCACAGTAGGTATGGTGTTCTTTGGATGCAACTCAGCATTCTTTGTCCTCCAAACACGACAAGTTGAGTTTTGACCAAAAAGTTATATTTTGGTTTCATCTGACCATATATATGACATTCTCCCAATCTTCTTCTGGATCATCCAAATGTTCTCTAGCAAACTTCAGACGGGCCTGGACATGTACTGGCTTAAGCAAGGGGACACGTTTGGCACTGCAGGATTTGAGTCACTGGCGGCGTAGTGTGTTACTGATGGTAGGCTTTGTTACTTTGGTCCCAGCTCTCTGCAGGTCATTCACTAGGTCCCCCCGTGTGGTTCTGGGATTTTTGTTCTTGTGATCATTTTGACCCCATGGGGTGAGATCTTGCATGGAGCCCCAGATCAACGGAGATTATCAGTGGTCTTGTATGTCTTCCATTTCCTAATAATTGCTCCCACAGTTGATTTCTTCAAACCAAGCTGCTTACCTATTGCAGATTCAGCCTTCCCAGCCTGGTGCAGGTCTACAATTTTGTTTCTGGTGTCCTTTGTCAGCTCTTTGGTCTTGGCCATAGTGGAGTTTGAGGTTGTGGACAGTTGTCTTTTATACTGATAACAAGTTCAAACAGGTGCCATTAATACAGGTAATGAGTGGAGGACAGAGGAGCCTCTTAAAGAAGAAGTTACAGGTCTGTGAGAGCCAGAAAACTTGCTTGTTTGTAATTGACCAAATACTTATTTTCCACCATAATTTGCAAATAAATTCATTAAAAATCATATAATGTGATTTAATGGATTTTCCCCCTCATTTTGTCTGTCATAGTTGAAGTGTACCTATGATGAAAATTACAGGCCTCTCATCTTTTTAAGTGGGAGAACTTGCACAATTGGTGGCTGACTAAATACTTTTTTGCCCCACTCTACATATGAAACCTTATTTGTTCATCGAAAACTGTGAATAACTCACCACAGGTTAATGAGAAGGGTATGCTTGAAAGGATGCACATAAGGCACAGGCAAAGTACATCAGTATAGCGAAATTAAGCTGCAAGTTGAATTGTGTCCAAATGGAAGCCATATAACGTCACTTTACCTTGATTTGCACAGCAAGACGGTTGTTGTCGGCCTCTTTGCTGCGTAACTGGCTCTGCAAATGGGCCCGAGTAGACTCCAGTACTTTAGACAGCTCGCCTGTGGTCTTAGCATTCTCCTGGAACAACAACAGAAAGCAAATAAATTATTCAAATCATTCAAATAATGAAACATTTGTTGAACACGCTGTTAGTGTGTGGGATGTAAAATACAACAACTATAGTTCACCTTCTCAGTGTCCATAAGTGTAGTCAGTTGATTAACCTCCCTCTCTTTCTCTTGAAGTTTCAAAACAAGATGCTGTGTGAGGAATGACACAGAAATGTAATTCAGTACAACCTTCTATCCATCAGCCGTCCAATAAGCACAAACCATTTTGAAGAGGACATTTTGGGGATTCATGATTCACTGAATATTTTGTTGACTGACAGTGGCATATTTAAAGAAACACACCGAGTTTTCTGCCTCTGTGTTCGTCAGCCTCTTCAGAAGTACATCTTTCTGCTCTGAAATCCTCATGGATTCCATCTGTTCAAAATAAATAAAAAACTGCCACCACCACAACAGGTAAAAGTGTAGCTATAAGAGGCCCGTATTTCAGGCCACAACATGATTAGATTCTAATCCTAGTTCCGAACGTCCATGGTTATTCATCATGTCAACATTTTCACCATCCTGGAAGTTTTTGAAACTTATGGGTTCAAGTAGGGTTAGGTTTCAAGATAAGGAAATTCGCTTACTTCGCTAATCATGTTGTGGCCCCAAATCAAGGCCGGTGTTATGGATTAAAGTGAGTTGCTCTACTCTTAGTCTGCCCTCTACTGGCATGGAGGGTGTACCGGTACCTCACGTCCATGCTGTTCCCTCAGTAGGTGGCGGAGAGTGAGGTTGGTGGACTCAAATGTTTCCAGTTTTTGGAGCAGCAACTCCTTCTGACGCGCCAGGAATGAAGACTCAGACCCCGACATTCTCTTTTCCAATCAAAATAAAGCATTTCAGATATCAATAGCTACTGTATATCCTTAAGGTTAGACCTACCGTATTTTGAAAGCCTATATGGGATCTTTGCATGGTTGGGGTCAATTCCAGTTCAATACAGTCAACTCTGGAAGTCAATTGATAAATGGTCTGTGCATTGGCATTTTAATCCATCCCCTGAATAGAAATGGTTTTGACCGCCAACCATGTCTCTGCTGACACTCACACTGGCGCTGGAGCTCCTCATCTTGGTGACGGTCTCTCTCAGGGCTGACACCTGCCTGGCAGCAGCCATCCCGTCCATCTCTGCCTCCATCAGCTTCCTGAGCAGGGTGTCCTTTTCCAGCTGAATCGACTCCATAGACCTCTCCACTCTGTACGTACAGGGGGGTTATGGCAGACACAACAGGAGAGAGGCAAAGGGATGGAAGATTTTGAATAAGGGGTACAGGAAAGATGTTTTATAGTTTCACGTTTATTTAGCACCTCTGTATATTATTAAGTAGGACAATTATATTATTTTGCGTGAGTCACTGGGGGCTGTTGACAACTTGTATTTTGCAACTTCTGACAATCAGATTTTATGAAAAACTACCAAATAGGCCATAGTGTGATAGCCTGCTAGGACTGTTGTTGGGTTAAAGGCATCTGAGAATCAAGGCTTATTACAGTCATGAGAGTGTTTTACTGGGGTCTGGTCTCGTGGTAGCGCTGCAGACTCCTGACAACACTTACCTGCTGGCGACGGGGTTATGAATCCCACCAGGGCCCTTCCCTTCTGCCTGCCACTCTGTATCGGTCGCCCTCTCTACTTTCTGACTAAGACAATTAAATACAATTTGAATGAACTATGGCTTCAAGTGTGTCTGTCTGGGCCATACCTGCTGGTGCAGTCCGTCTCCTCCAACATCTTCTCCATGGAGTGGCGCAGGCGGGAGTTTTCCCTCTCCGTGACCTCTAGCTCCTTGGACACCTCGGCTAGCTCCTCCTCCTGTTCCTCGATGACCCGCTGGGAGGCGCTCAGCTTCTCCGACTGGCGCTCCAACAGCTGCTCCTTCCTCCGCAGCTCCACCTGCACACATACACAGGCATGTACATACACACACGCACAAAAGCACACACTTAGAAGATGAATAAATGTATCAATGGGTGAGGGACTAGGGCAACATGTGGAACCGGTTCTAAGGAGAATTAAATGGGAGGGACAGACCTCACTCTTCAACGAGCTGACCTCAGTCATCAGGCTGTCAATCTTCCTCTCGTACTGGTTGATTCGTCCATGCAGCACTTCCTCCTCCTCTGACGACAGGTCGGCCAATCGCAGGGGAGAGTGGGAGGTCTCGGGCTCAGGTAATGGTGTGATCTCAAGGCGATGAGTCGGCCCCTAAGACATGGACAGGTCCAATGACCACAGACTATATGGCTTCTTTTGATCCATTTTATACCATATTAATGAAAGTGCTGATAGGAAAGTGTTGATAGGAGTGCTTTCATAAGATATTGCTTCAATAGGTGCAGTATGAATACATTGCATTAGTGGAGATGAGATAAAAGGAATGAAAAGCATGTCAGACCTCCCATTTGTAAGAGGCATCCCGCATTGAGGCCTTCCCAGGCGGTATCCATGGCACCCGTGTCTTCACCTTTGCAGTAGGTCGCAGGATTCCTCCATCACCCTTGGTCTTACCCTGCAAAGCAGTATAAGAAAAATGAATATACATTCAGAGACCTTTGGAAGGTATTCTCCGCTCTGTTTGTATCAGTTCAGCACCTTAGACCCTGAATCGGAACTGCACTGATATGAAATTAGGACATTTAATTAACTGTTTCAAATGTGTTTCCCTGAAAAGGGTTTTCCAACCTGTGGTGTCCTGGAAGGGCTCCTGCTCTTCTTCACATGCACGTGCACAGGCGTAGTCTCATTCACATGCACATGTAGTGGCGGTGAGATTGACCGGGTCCTCATTGCTTTTTTCTGTAAAAGAGCAGTGAGTCAACTAGGCAAAAGCCACAATATAGGCCCCCTTTTCTCCCGTATCATATTAGCCTTTATACTGTTGCCCATCACTACCACACCATCAAACAAACGCAACCAAAGTAATATCAAAGGAGACTTTTTCAAAGGGAGACTGAATTATATGCACTGTTAGGAACAGAGTAAATGGTGCAAAGCAGGACTTGATAGGGACAGATTCCATGGTTCAATCATCAACACAAACATAGATATGAAAGGAGGAGGAAGTGTAAACAAACAGGTTGGTTGACTGTCAGATGTGAACTGGCAGCTGATATGTAGTGATCATTCAAGTCAGTCCTTGTTTACAGTGTAGACAACACATGGCTGGTGTATCATTTTACCTGGGTGATATACAATTACTAGATCAAGAGTGGACTGGCTGGTTAAATTTTTGCCTAATGGGCCTGTATAACTTGTTAATTTTGCGCAAAGTTATAATTGTCAGGCTAATAGTGCGGGCCTTGAGGAAAACAATGGGCCATTGTGGGGGCCTCAAGGAAGAAAATGGGCTGGTGTGTTAGAAATACCAGAGATGATTTCTGGTCCCAGTCTGCCCCTGACTAGGATCATATGTCAGAGCAGTAGCAAAAAAGGTATACTTTTAGCGAAGGAAGGCACGGCAGGAGCATACCTTCTGAAGTTAAGAAGGGTTGGTCCTGGTCGGTTCCTGGATAGGAGACCAGATGTTACTGGAAGTGGTGTTGGGGGGGCAGTAGGAGGCACTCTTTCCTCTGGTCAAAGAAAAAAATATCCTAATGCTCCAGTGCAGTGATCGGGAACATTGCCCTGTGAAGGGTGCAATCTTTCGGATTGGACATTAAGACGGGTGTCCTGACTCACGGTGGTCACTAAAGATCCCATGGCACTTATCGTAGGGGTGTTAACCCCGGTGTCCTGGCTAAATTCCCAATCTGGGCCTCATATCATCCCCAGCTTCCAATTGGCTCATTCCTCACCCCTGTAACTATTCCCCAGGTCGTTGCTGTAAATGAGAACATGTTCTTCTAAGTCAATTTAACTGGTAAAATGAGTGTGGTGAACGGAGAGTGGCGAGGTAGGAGAAGAACAGAGGGAGGACGTGTGTTGAGGAAGAATGGCGCCAAGTACAACCCGTACTCTGATGGCTCAGAAATTGAACTTGACGAGAGTGAATTGCGTGTGGTGAAGACCTCTGAACCATGCCCCATGATCATGCAAAGGATGATTCTGGCACAGTGGGAGTGACATTTTTATAGAAAGTGGATCCCTGACTTTTGGCTGACCCATATAATTTGGGTACTGTTAAATCGGTGAAGGTAGCTCGAAGTGGAATTGTGATTTTCTGTTATCTTCCGCCCAGAGGGAGTTGACACTTTGCGTCACGCGCCTCAGGACAAGACCTGTGACTTGCTTTGCTCTCCGGAGCAGAGTGCCTTTGAAAAGAGAGATTACTGGGGTGGCGTTAAGTGTTGAGCAACTGAAATGTAAGATTCCCTGCGTCTGTGACACCCGCTGATCCAGTGGCGAGCGTGGTGAAACTGAGAAGACACCGTCTGTCCTTTTGAGTTTTGAAGCAAAGTCTTTATCTGACAAAGTCATGGTAGGATGTGTCAGTTATCCCATGAGAGCTTTTGTGCCGATCCCACTAAGGTGTTTTAGATGCCAAGCATATGGTCATGTTGCAGCAGTGTGTGGGAGGGAAATTCCGAGATGTGAGAAGTGTGCAGGAGGGCATGGAAAAAAGGAATGTGTAGTATCGGTGGAAAAAACGGTGTGTTTCAATTGTGGGGGTGCCCATGTTACTGGGGATCAGAAGTGCCAGTGCAAGAGATAGGCTGAGGTTGCAAAGGTCAGAGTAGAACAGAAGGTCACAAAATGTCGTCATAATATATGCACAAACTCACCAAAACTGTTTCGGCTGGGAAGCATGCCTTAACACCATCACTAAGTTTGCCGACGACATGACGATGGTAGGCCTGATCACCGATGAAGATGAGACAGCCTATAGGGAGGAGGTCAGAGACCTGGAAGTGTGGTGCAAGAACAACAACCTCTCGCTCAACGTCAGCATGACAAAGGAGCTGATTGTGGACGACAGAAAATGTAGAGATCGAGCACACAACCCACTCACATAAATGAGGCTGTAGTGGAGCGGGTCGAGAGCTTCAAGTTCATTGGTGGACATCACAAAGGATCAATCATTGTCCACAGACACCAACAGTCTTGAAGAGGGCACGACAACACCTCTAACCCCTCAGACGTATTCGATAGCTGCATCACTGTTTGGTATGGCAACTGCTTGGCATCCAAACGCTACAGAGGGTAGTTTGTACGGCCCATTACATCACTGGAACCGAGCTCCCTGCCAACCAGGACCTCTATACTGAGGTCGGATGTCTTAGCCGTGTCTGAATCCTGGCTTAGGAAAACCAACAAAAACCCTGAAGTTTCCATCCCTAACTATAACATTTTCCGCCAAGATAGAACTGCCAAAGGGGGAGGTGTTGCAATCAACTGCAGAGATAGCCTTCAGAGTTCTATCTTACTATCCAGGTCTGTACCAAAACAATTTGAGCGTCTACTTCTAAAAATTCACCTTTCCAGAAACAAGTCTCTCACCGTTGCCGCTTGCTTTTGACCACCCTCTGCCCCCAGGACACCATATGTGAATTGATTGCTCCCCATTTATCTTCTGAGATCGTGCTGCTAGGTGACCTAAACTGAGACATGCTTAACATCCTGGGCATCCTACAATCTAAGCTTGATGCCCTCAATCTCACACAAATTACCAGGTACAACCCCAAATCCGTAAACACGGGCACCCTCATAGATATCATCCTAACTAACTCGCCCTCCAAATACACCTCTGCTGTCTTCAACCAAGATCTCAGTGATCACTGCCTCATTGTCTTCATCCGTAATGGGTCTGCGGTCCTCATCACTGTCAAACGCTCCCTAAAATACTTCTGCGAACAGGCCTTTCTAATTGACCTGGCCGGGGTATCCTGGAATGACATTGACCTCATCCCGTCAGTAGAGGATGCCTGGTTATTCTTTAAAAGTGCCTTCCTCACCATCTTAAATCAGCAAGCCCCATTTAAAAATGTAGAAGTAGGAACAGATATAGCCCTTGGTTCACTCCAGACCTGTCTGCCCTTGACCAGTACAAAAACATCCTGTGGCATTCTGCATTAGCATCAAATAGCCCCCATGATATGCAACTTTTTCGGGAATTTAGGAACCAGTATACACAGGCAGTTAGGAGAGCTAAGGCTAGCTTTTTCAAACAGAAATATGCATCCTGTAGTACAAACTCAAAAAAGTTCTGGGACACTGTAAAGTCCATGGAGAATAAGAGCACCTCCTCCCAGCTGCCCACTGTACTGAGGCTAGGAGACACTGTCACTACCGATAAATCCACAATAGCTGAGAATTTCAATAAGCCTTTTTCTATGGCCGGCCATGCTTTCCACCTGGCTACCTCTACCCCGGTCAACAGCCCTGCGCTCCCCACAGCAACTCGCCCAAACCTCCCCCATTTCTCCTTCACCCAAATCCAGATAGCTGATGTTCTGAAAGAGCTGCAAAATCCGGACTCCTACAAATCAGCCGGGCGAGACAATCTGGACCCTCTCGTTCTAAAAGTACCAGCCGAAATTATTGCAACCCCTATCACTAGCCTGCTCAAACTCTCTTTCGTATTGTCTGAGATTCCCATAGATTGGAAAGCTGCCGCAGTCATCCCCCTCTTCAAGGGGGGGGGCGACACTCTAGACCCAAACTGCTACAGGCCTATATCTATTCTACCCTGAATTTCTAAGGTCTTTGAAAGCCAAGTTAACAAAGATTATTGACCATTTCGAATCTCACCGTACCTTCTCCGCTATGCAATCTGGTTTCAGAGCTGGTTATGGGTGCACCTCAGCCACGCTCAAGGTCCTAAACGATATCATAACCGTCATCGATAAGATACATTACTGTGCAGCAGTATTCATCGACCTGGCCAAGGCTGAACTCCGATAGAGTTCAGTATGTCAAATCTGAGGACCTGTTGTCTGGACCTCTGGCAGTCACTATTGGGGAGTTCAATTCTCGGGCCAACTCTTCTCTGTATACATCAGTGATGTTGCTCTTGCTGCTGGTGAGTCTCTGATCCACCTCTACGCAGACGACACCATTCTGTATACTTCTGGCCCTTCTTTGGACACTGTGTTAACAACCCTCCAGGCAAGCTTCAATGCCATACAACTCTCCTTCCGTGGCCTCCAATTGCTCTTAAATACAAGTAAAACTAAATGCATGCTCTTCAACCAATCGCTACCTGCACCTGCCCGCCTGTCCAACATCACTACTCTGGACGCCTCTGACTTAGAATATGTGGACAACTACAAATACCTAGGTGTCTGGTTAGACTGTAAACTCTCCTTCCAGACTCACATTAAACATCTCCAATCCAGAATTAAATCTGGAATCGGCTTCCTATTTTGCAACAAAGCATCCCTCACTCATGCTGCCAAACATACCCTCGTAAAACTGACCATCCAACAGATCCTCGACGATGCCATTTACAAAATAGCCTCCAACACTCCACTCAACAAATTGGATGCAGTCTATCACAGTACCATCCATTTTGTCACCAAAGCCCCATATACTACCCACCACTGCATGCTCTCGTGGTCTGGCCCTTGCTTCACATTCGTAGCCAAACACACTGGCTCCAGGTCCTCTACAAGTCTCTGTTAGGTAAAGTCCAGACTTAGCTCACTCGTCACCATAGCAGCACCCACCCGTAGCAGGCACTCCAGCAAGGAATTCTCACTGGTCACCCCCAACGCCTTTTCTTCCTTTGGCCTCCTCTCCTTACAGTTCTCTGCTGCCAATGACTGGAACAAATTGCAGAAATCATAGCAGCTGGAGACAAATATCTCCCTCACTAACTTTAAGCACCAGCTGTCAGAGCAGCTCATAGATAACTGAACCTGTACATATCCCATCTGTAATTAGCCCATCCAACTACCTCATCCCCATACTGTATATATGTATCTTGCTCCTTTGCACCCCAGTATCTCTACTTCAACATTCATCTTTTGCACATCTATCACTCCAGTGTTTAATTGCTAAATTGTCATTATTTCGCCTATTTATTGTCTGCCTCCCTTATCTTACCTCATTTGCACACACTGTATATACTTTCTCTATTGTGTTATTGACTGTATGTTTGTTTATTCCATGTGTAACTCTGTGTTGTTGTTTGTGTCGCACTGCTTTGCTTTATCTTGGCCAGGTCGCAGTTGTAAATTAGAACTTGTTCTCAACTATCTGGTTAAATAAAGGTGAAATAAAGTAAATAAATAAAAAATAATGACCATCGTTATGTTTGGAGGAGAAAGGGGGAGGCTTGCAAGCCAAAGAACACCATACCAACCGTGAAGCACGGGGGTGGCAGCATCATGTTGTGGGGGTGCTTTGCTGCAGTAGGGACTGGTGCACTTCACAAAATAGATGGCATCATGAGGGAGTAAAATTATGTGGATATATTGAAGCAACATCTCAAGACATTAGTCAGGAAGTTAAAGCTTGTTTGCAAAAGGGTCTTCCAAATGGAGAATGACCCCAAGCATACTTCCAAAGTTGTGGCAAAATGGCTTAAGGACAACAAATTCAAGGTATTGGAGTGGCCATCACAAAGCCCTGACCTCAATCCCATATGAAATTTGTGGGCAGAACTGAAAAAGCGCGTGCGAGCAAGGAGGCCTACAAACCTGACTCAGTTACACCAGCTCTGTCAGAGGAATGGGCCAAAATTCACCCAGGTTATTGTGGGAAGCTTATGGAAGGCAACCCGAAACATTTGACCCAAGTTAAACAATTTAAAGGCAATGCTATCAAATAGAGGTCGACAGACTATGATTTTTCAATGCCGATACCGATTATTGGAGGACCAAAAAAGCCGATACCGATTAATCGGACGATTTTTAAAAATGCATTTGTAATAATGACAATTACAACAATACTGAATGAACACTTATTTTAACTTACTATAATACATCAATAAAAATCAATTTAGCCTCAAATAAATAATGAAACATGTTCAATTTGGTTTAAATAATGCAAAAACAAAGTCTTGGAGAAGTAAAAGTGCAATATGTGCCATGTAAAAAAGCTAACGTTTGAGTTCCTTGCTCAGAACATATGAAAGTTAGTGGTTCTGTTTAACATGAGACTTCAATATTCCAAGGTAAGAGGTTTTAGGTTGTAGTTAATATAGTATTTATAGGACTATTTCTCTCTATACCATTTGTATTTCATATACCTTTGAGTCTTGGATGTTCTTATAGGCACTATAGTATTGCCAGTGTAACAGTATAGCTTCCGTCCCTCTCCTCGCCCCTACCTGGGCTCGAACCAAGGAACACATCGACAACAGCCACACTCGAAGCAGCGTTACCCATCGCTCCACAAAAGCCGTGTCCCTTGCAAAGCAAGGGGAATAACTACTACAAGTCTCAGAGCGAGTGAAGTTTGAAACGCTATTAGTGCGCACCCCGCTAACTAACTAGCCATTTCACATCGGTTACACCAGCCATTAGGCTGATAGGCTTGAAGTCATAAACAGCGCTGTGCTTGCGAAGAGCTGCTGGCAAAACGCACGAAAGTGCTGTTTGAATGAATGCTTACGAGCCTGCTGCTGCCTACCATCGCTCAGTTAGACTGCTCTATCAAATCATAGATTTAATTATAACATAACACACAGAAATACGAGCCTTTGGTCAATAATATGGTAGAATCCGGAAACTATCATTTCGAAAACAAAACGTTTATTATTTCAGTGAAATACGGAACCGTTCGGTATTTTATCTAACGGGTGGCACCCCTAAGTCTAAATTCTTGCTACATTGCACAACCTTCAATGTTGCATATATCCTGACTCTGCGTGCAACGAACACAAGAGAAGTGACACAATTTCACCTGGTTAATATTGCCTGCTAACCTGGATCCCCCAGTGTTGCATCGATTATATGCAACGCAGGACACGCTAGATAAACTAGTAATATCATCAACCATGTGTAGTTATAACTAGTGAATATGATTGATTGATTGTTTTTTATAAGATAAGTTTAATGCTAGCTAGCAACTTACCTTGGCTTCTACTGCATTTGCCTAACAGGCAGTCTCCTTGTGGAGTGCAACAAGAGGTAGGTGGTTATTGTGTTGGACTAGTTAACTGTAAGGTTGCAAGATTGGATCCCTCGAGCTGACGTTCTGTTGGCTGTGTGCTTAGGATCGTTGTCCTGTTGGAAGGTGAACCTTTGCCCCAGTCTGAGGTGCTGAGTACTCTGGAGCAGATTTTCATCAAGCATCTCCCTGTACTCTTTGCCTCGATCCTGATTAGCCTCCCAGTCCCTGCCGCTGAAAAACTTCCCCACAGCATGATGCTGCCCCCACCATGCTGGGGATGGTGCCAGGTTTCCTCCAGACGTGACGCTTGGCATTCAGGCCAAATAGTTCATTATTGGGTTCATCAGACAAGAGAAACTTGTTTCTCATGGTCTGAATCTTTATGTGTCTTTTGGCAAAGTCCAAGTGGGCTGTCATATGCCTTTTACTGAGGAGTGGCTTCTGTCTTGCCACTCTACCGTAAAGGCCGGATTGGTTGAGTGCTACAGATATGGTTGCCCTTCTGGAAGCTTCTCCCATCTCCACAGAGGAACTCTTTAGCTCTGTCAGAGTGATCATCGGGGTCTTGGTCATCTCCCTGACCAAGACCCTTCTCCCCCGATTGCTCAGTCTGGCCACATGGCCAGCTCCAGGAAGAGTCTTGGTGGTTCCAAACTTCTTCCATTTAAGAATGATTGAGGCCACTGTGTTTATGGGGACCTTCAATGCTGCAGAAATGTTTTGGTACCCTTCCCCAGATCTGTGTCTCAACACAATCCTGTCTCAGAGCTCTACGGACAATCCCTTCGACCTCATGGCTTGGGTTTTTCTCGGACATACACGGTCAACAATGGGAACTTATATAGACAGTTGTGTAACTTTCCGAATCATCCCGGAGTCGCCTCTTCACTGTTGACGTTGAGACTAAAGGTTGACCAATTAATCGCCATGGCTGATTAATTATGGCCTTTTTCAAGTTTTCATAACAATCGGTAATCTACCCTTATGGCCGATTACATTGCAATTCACAAGGAGACTGTGTGGCAGGCTGACCACCTGTGACGCGAGTCCAGCATCAAAAGGACCTTGTGGTTGTAAGGAGACATGGTAAGTTGCTAGCTAGCATTAAACTTATCTTATAAAAAACAATCAATCTAAACATAATCACTAGTTAACTACACACGGTTGATGATATTACTAGGTTAACTAGCTTGCCTTGCGTTGCATATAATCAAAGCGGTGCCTGTTAATTTGCCATCAAATCACAGCTTACTTCAACTTCGCCAAACGGGTGGTGATTTAACAAAAGCACATTTGCGAAAAAAGCACAATCGTTGCACAAATATACCTAACCATGAACATCGATGCCTTTCTTAAAATTAATACACAGAAGTATATTTTTTAAATCTGCACATTTTGTTAAAATAAATGCATGTTAGCAGGCAATATTAACTAGGGAAATTGTGTCACTTCTCTTGCGTTCAGTGCAAGCAAAGTCAGGGTATGTGCAGAAGTTTGGGCCGCCTGGCTCGTTGCGAACTGTATGAAGACCATTTCCTAACAAAGACCATAATTAATTTGCCAGAATTTTACATAATTATGACATAACATTGAAGGCTGTGCAGTGTAACAGCAATATTTAGACATAGGGTTGCCACCCGTTCGATAAAAAAGGGAACGGTTCCGTATTTCACTGAAAGAATAAACGCTGTGCTTTCGAAATGAAGGTTTCCGGATTTGACCATATTAATGACCTAAGGCTCGTATTTCTGTGTATTTATTATATTATAATTAAGTCTATGATTTGATATTTGATAGAGCGGTCTGACTGAGCAGTGGTAGGCAGGAGCAGGCTCGTAAGCATTCATTCAAACAGCCCTTTACGGTGTTTGCGAGCAGCTCTTAGCAATGCTTGAGGCACAGCGCTGTTTATGACTTCCAACCTATCAACTCCTGAGATTAGGCTGGCAATATTAAAGTGCCTATAAGAACAACCAATAGTCAAAGGTATATGAAAAACAAATGGTAAAGAGAGAAATAGTTGACACGTCATAATTCCTATAATAACTACAACCTAAAACTTCTTAACTGGGAATATTGAAGACTCGTGTTAAAAGGAACCACGTTTTAAGTTCCTTGCTCAGAACATGAAAAGTTAGCTTTTTAACCTGGTACATATTGCACTTTTACTTTCTTCTCCAACACTGTTTTTTTGCATGATTTCAACCAAATTGAACATGTTTCATTATTTATTTGAGACTAAATTGATTCTTATTTATGTATTATGTTAAAATAAAAGTGTTCATTCAGTATTGTAATTGTCATTATCACACATTCACATATATATGAAAATAATCCGATTAATCGGCATCAGCTTTTTTTTGGTGCTCCAATAATCGGTATCGGCGTTGAAAAATTATAATCAGTCGACCTCTAGAGTCTAGTACTGAAAGCATAAGCTACAGCTAGCTAGCACAGCAGTGCATAAAATGTGGTGAGTAGTTGACTCAAAGAGACAGAAAGACAGTAGTTGAACAGTTTTGAACAAATTCACCTCTTCCAAAAATGAAGAGAGATGGTCTTTTTTTAAACTTTCAGTTTAAATTATTTAGCTAGTAAATGCAGCTAGCTAGTTTTGCCTACTCAAACAGAGGGATGCTATGTTAGCTAGCTGGCTATGACTATCCAACACAACACTGGAACTCTTCCAAGTCAAGGTAAGCTTTTGGTTTGACTCATTTATTGCCACCGGGGCCCACTGGTGTAACTGCTTACTGACTGTACACTGTAACACTACTGCATTATTATAGCGGTTTACTAACCTGTTAGTTCTATTAACTGTATTGATTGATGTTACTTTAGCTAATATGGTGACAACAATGTAGGCTGTCTGTAGCAGTTATGATATGGCTTGGAAAGTTTTTTTTGCATGGTCTCATGCAGCTGATGTGTTGTGCATTGAAGTCCAGAAGTGAATGGAAAAGGTGAGAGGAAGAGAGCGCATAGATGCGAGAAGGAACACAATGTGGCTGCTATGAAAGTGCACTGTGTTTACGTTACCAGGGGAGTATTCATTCCTCCGATTCTGTTGAAAAACGTTTCTTAAACGAATGCAAACGGAACGAAACTGAGATAAACATACCTGAATTTGTCCAATGGAAACTCTTGTTTGCAACTGTTAGACTAATGATTACACTCTAGATCAGCTAGATGCAGGCAAGAGTGTGCAAGGCAGTATTGAATGTGTCACCGTCTGTCAACTCAAATGTTTCTCTCAACCTTTGTTTACCCACGTTGTAAACTTTCATTCATAGGCTAGGTTGTAGCAACCTCGATGGGTATAGGGATAATTTCAGTATCATGTAGTAGCCTAAACCTTTTACATTGAACTGAGTGAATGGGATATGAATGACAGTCATCCAATATGCTGTAATATAAATAAGGCCATGCTCATAAAAATTGTTTTGTTCTCCCTCATCTTAAACGCCCCCGACCGCCACTGTACCCGTCTCCTGTTATGTTGACTCAGTTTATAAAGAACGTATATAGTCTTGTTCTTTCTATAACAGTATTCTCTCTTGAACGGAGTTCATCGAGTTTCCCTGCCCTAGCCTGCCTAGGCCATATGCCTGTGCTCAATATCGACATATGCACACATTTATTGCTTTAAAATATATATTATTGGCACTGGCAGCTAAACTTATCAACACTAAATAGACACTTCTTAAATATACATGTCACAATTCCAGACATAACAATGCACAATATATATTTTCTGACCATGTATGCGCTCACTTTGCCTGCGTTGCTTTACGTTGACGCGAGAGAATGAGACTTTCTAATTCCAAGTAACGTTATACATGGCGGCGTTGACGCTCGCGGCCCGTCTGTTCTCTCTCATTCAGTTCGGTGCATTCTAATTCCAGCGTGTACACGCTCGTAAAAATAAACACTTTTCGTTTTGATTTTGTCTTCAGAGTAAACTGAAGCCAGTGTACTAACGTTACTGTAGTTCCACCTCTTCCTTCCCAATACAATCCAATTTGTCAGGCTGAAGCTGCAACTTGTTGAGCAGGAGCTTGTAACTGCCAATCAAACTATAAGTAGTTAGTAAGATAGCCACTATCTAGTAAGCTAGATAGATATAAATAGCTAAAGAAATGCAGTAATGTATTGTAGCTAGCTAACGTTAGATAGCAAGCTAAACCACGGGCTTTGGCTAAACAGAATTTATGCTAAGGAGACTGCGATGTGTTCAAATTGATTAGCTAAAATAACCAATTGTTTAAGTACCTTTTTAAGAACACCAGAAGTAACTCACCATGTGAGATTCCAAATATTCGTCGAAATTGTGGTTTATGGATATTGTGACATATAGTTTACGTAGCTAGCTACCATTTCATTCAAAAGGCAAAGCAAAGACAGTGGGCAAAGCGTCCTCCAAAACACCATTCTTCCGGTAGCAGCGTTCCGGTAGGTGATTGGCTCATTCAAAACTTTGCTGATCTGTGAATGGAGCAAAGAGCTGACCTTTGGTGGAGTTATGTTCCACGTTGTCCGTAGCAACGGGTCCCTACAAATCAAATCACATTTTATTTTTCAAAGGCGCCGAATACCGCAGGTGTAGACCTTACCATGAAATGCATACAACAATGCAGTTTTAATTAAGAATAATACGACTTTAAAAAATATTTACAAATAAATAATAAAAATAAGAGCAACAATAGCTTTTTTTTATGACCAGCACTGTCGGTGCGCGAGACAAGTTTACCAGCATCATAGCATACGTATCATTGACATGTTCCTTGCCATTTTAAACAACATTACATTATACTAATTACCTGACCCAGCAGGTGCTGTTGCAAGGCAAACTTTTCAAGACGAACAATAATGTATGGACAGAAAGCACACATCCTAAATGTTTATTTTTTTGTTGCCTTCAGTGGCCTGTATCACATAGAAAGATAGCTACATTTTTACATTGGTTTACAGTCCACTTTTCCTAAATATCTAGCTGTTCAATGTCACATTTTACAGCAACTTGTATTATTTTAAAACCCTTCCACTCTTTCTGTTGAGTGTAAAGAAATATTGACAAGACATTACATCCAGTAAATAATTTAGTCATGCGGGACACAATAATTTAAGTACTTTCACTTCTAGTATGACTAATTGTACAGCAAAGCCTTCACAACATTTACTTGCTGCTCATATATTAAAAGGACTGACATTGAAAGGAATACATATATTAAAAGGACTGACATTGAAAGGAATACATATATTAAAAGGACTGACATTGAAAGGAATACATTACATGTACATTTACTAAGCACAGTCCTTCACAAATACAGAGTGCATGTTAGTCCAATGCAACACTGTTATGTCTGTTATCTACACTGTTATCTACTTCTATACTCTTAACAAATGCATAGAATGGTGTTTCACAGCGGCCATTGACATTTACCTGAATTCCATTGCACAGTACGTACTTAAAGATTTACTGTTAATACTAGTCATTGTGGTTCTTACTAACAAAACATAGCAGAAAAAAAACATCTCAACCACATTATTAGATGGTTGAGATATGAAATGAATAGGTGAACTTACACAGTAATAGCTTTGAAAAAAGGTCAATTGGTTTACATTTCCTCTAATCAAACATGAATATATTCTTATATCATCTAGCTTGTCAAATGTGCGGTTCTGGTTTACTGTCGCAATATAAATGAATGAGTTTCCAGGGCATAGATTCATGGGGTCAAATACCATAGTGATAAAATCCAATGCAGGTCTTTGTCATATGGTATGTCATGTCCAATTGAGTGGTGGAAACCCACTGCCGGGTTCTGGTAACTGTTGTGGAACAGATGTGTGAAGTCATTCTGGTGCAGAAAGTTCATCCTACAGGTAACTCATAACAGTTCCCTTCTTTCCAACCTGATGTGGCTCCAGTACGTAGAACCTGATCATGACCCTGTGGAATACAAGTTCACCGACAATTAGATTCATGTATTGAAAAACATATACAGAAGATCATGTGGCTATAATTTAAATCTACTAAATGCAATATTCAATTTAATGCAATATAAAGTCAATACATACTTTGAATGCTATATGGTCTTGCAAGATCTCCTGTGCAACCCCTTACAAGCATAGGTAGTTGGGCTATAATCAATACCTTGTGGTAGTAATAACCTAGACATATGAACTGTCCATAAATCCAGACACACCATGGCATAACAGATAACTACAATTTTTCATCTGTTTCTTGAGTCAAAGTTGAGTTGGGCTTTAAAGAGTCTGCAGGCAGGCCGGGTACAGGAATTGACATACAGAGACACTCCATCTTTCAATCTGAGATAAGGTATCATATGACATACTGCCCTTTATCCACACCAATGCAGAAATGCAAAATCCTCTTATGTTATGCATAAAACATATTTTTCTATCATTAGAACAGAGCCAAAGCTCTGCAGTAGAGGATAGTACTAAGGTAAAATGAATTAATGATTTGTAGCATAGTCAGCTTCTAACCGGTCTTCAGTAAGTCCAAGTTCTCCTGTAAGGAAAGGGAAGATATTGGCATTGTGTTCCTTGTTCTTCTCAGCAGTGTCAGTGACACCGATGGCGGACACGGACAGTATCACGCAAGGAGCACAAGTTCCACTCATGAGCATTGGCAGTCCTGGTTTCACCACCAACATCATTCTCTGCATGGAAAACAGACAACATAACATACACACAAGCACCATTTTTGAATAGAATTAGCTAGCTAAGCTATATCTAAGTATTTAAATATGGACACTGGAGTTAAAACCTTGATAGCCGCTAACTATAGTGCCTTCAGAAAGTATTCACACCCTTGACTTTTTCCACATTTTGTTGTGTTACAGCCTGACATTAAAATTGATTAAGTTGAGATTTTGTGACACTGGCCTACACACAATACCCCCTGATGTCAAAGTGGAATTATGTTTTTAGACATTTTTACAAGTATTCAACCCCTTTGTTACGGCCTAAATAAGTACAGGAGTAAAAATGTGTTTAACCAGTCATATAATAAGTTGAATGGACTCACTGTGTGCAGTAAGTGTTTAAAATTATTTTTGAATGACTACCTTATCTCTGTACCCCACAAATATCTCTAAATACCCTCATCTCTAGGAGACAGAACACATCTCCTTCCTGAGCGGTATGACGGCTGCGTGGTCCCATGGTGTTTATACTTGCGCACTATTGTTTGTACAGGCATTTGGAAATTGCTCCCAAGGATGAACCAGACTTCTGGAGGTCTACAATTTTTTTCTGAGGTCTTGGCTGATTTCTTTTGATTTTCCCATGATGTCAAGCAAAGAGGCACTGAGTTTGAAGGTTGGCCTTGAAATACATCCACAGGTACACCTCCAATTTACTCAAATGATGTCAATTAGCCTTTCAGAAGCTTCTAATGCCATGCAATCATTTTCTGGAATTTTCCAAGCTGTTTTAAGGCACATTCAACTTAGTGTATGTGAACATCTGACCCACTGGAATTGTGATACGGTGAATTATAAGTGAAATAATCTGTAAACAATTGTTGAAGAAATGACTAGTGGTTAGAGCGTTGGACTAGTGACCAGAAGGTGGCAAGTTCAAATCCCCGAACTGACAAGGTACAAATCTGTCGTTCTGCCCCTGAACAGGCAGTTAACCCACTGTTCCTAGGCCATCATTGAAAATAAGAATTTGTTCTTAACTGACTTGCCTAGTAAAATAAAGGTTAAATAAAATATATAAAAAACTTGTGTCATGCACAAAGTAGATGTCCTAACCGACTTGCCAAAACTATAATTTGTGAACATGAAATTTGTGGAGTGGTTGAACAATTAGTTTTAATGACTCCAACCTAAATGTATGTAAACTTCCGACTTCAACTGTGTGTGTGTGTGTGTATATATACACTGCTCAAAAAAATAAAGGGAACACTAAAATAACACATCCTAGATCTGAATGAATGAAATATTCTTATTCAATACTTTTTTCAATGGAAATTATCAATGGAAATCAAATTTATCAACCCATGGAGGTCTGGATTTGGAGTCCATTTGAAAACCACACTAGAGGCTGATCCAACTTTGATGTAATGTCCTTAAAACAAGTCAAAATGAGGCTCAGTAGTGTGTGTGGCCTCCACGTGCCTGTATTACCTCCCTACAACGCCTGGGCATGCTCCTGATGAGGTGGCGGATGGTCTCCTGAGGGATCTCCTCCCAGACCTGGACAAAAGCATCCGCCAACTCCTGGACAGTCTGTGGTTCAACGTGGCGTTGGTGGATGGAGCGAGACATGCTCAATTGGATTCAGGCCTGGGGAACGGGCGGGCCAGTCCATAGCATCAATGCCTTCCTCTTGCAGGAACTGCTGACACACTCCAGCATTGTCTTGCATTAGGAGGAAACCAGGGTCAACTGCACCAGCATATGGTCTCACAAGGGGTCTGAGGATCTCATCTCGGTACCTAATGGCAGTTAGGCTACCTCTGGCGAGCACATGGAGGGTTGTGCGGCCCCCCAAATAAATGCCACCCCACACCATGACTGACCCACCGCCAAACCGGTCATGCTGGAGGATGTTGGTCATGCTGGCAGCAGAACGTTCTCCACTGCGTCTCCAGACTGTCACATGTGCTCAGTGTGAACCTGCTTTCATCTGTGAAGAGCACAGGGTGCCAGTGGCAAATTTGCCAATCTTGGTGTTCTCTGGCAAATGCCAAACGTCCTGCACGGTGTTGGGCTGTAAGCACAACCCCCACCTGTGGACGTTGGGCCCTCATACCACCGTCATGGAGTCTGTTTCTGACCGTTTGAGAAGACACATGCACAATTGTGGCCTGCTGGAGGTCATTTTGCAGGGCTCTGGCAGTGCTCCTACTGCTCCTCCTTGCAAAAAGGCAGAGGTAGCGGTCCTGCTGCTGGGTTGTTGCTCTCCTACGGCCTCCTCCACGTCTCCTGATGTACTGGCCTGTCTCCTGGTAGCGCCTCAATGCTCTGGACACTACGCTGACAGACACAGCAAACCTTCTTGCCACATCTCGCATTGATGTTCCATCCTGGATGAGCTGCACTACCTGAGCTACTTGTGTGAGTTGTAGACTCCGTCTCATGCTACCACTAGAGTGAAAGCACTGCCAGCATTCAAAAGTGACCAAAACATCAGACAGGAAGCATAGGAACTGAGAAGTGGTCTGTGGTCCCCACCTGCAGAACCACTCCTTTATTGGGGGTGTCTTGCTAAATGCCTATAATTTCCACGTGTTGTCAATTCTATTTGCACAACAGCATGTGAAATTTATTGTCAATCAGTGTTGCTTCCTAAGTGGACAGTTTGATTTCACAGAAGTGTGATTGACTTGGAGTGACATTGTGTTGTTTAAGTGTTCCCTTTATTTTTTTGAGCAGTGTATTTTTTTTAAAACACTTTTTTTGGTTACTACATGATCCCATATGTGTTATTTCATAGTTTTGATGTCTTCACTATCCTACAATGTAGAAAATAGTAAAAATAAAGAAAAACCCTGGAATGAGTAGGTGTGTCAACTTTTGACTGGTGCTGTATATTTTACACATACTTTGTATGTGGACACCCCTTCAAATGAGTGGATTCTGCTACTTCAGCCACACCCGTTGCTGACAGGTGTATCATTTTTTTAAAGAGCACACAGCCATGCAATCTCCATAGACAAACATTGGCATTAGAATGGCCTTACTGAAGAGCTCAGTGACTTTCAATGTGCCTGAATGTATAGTGCCAACTATAAAGTTTGTTGGAGGAGGAATAATGGTCTTGAGCTGTTTTTCATGGTTCGGGCACATTGACTGTCATGGTACAATGACAGTCTAGACCAGGGGTTCTTAACTTTTTAATCATGGGATCCAAATGAGAAATTATGTGTAAAGCAGAAAGCGCACTCAACAGAGAGCACAAATGCACATGGCCAAATCAATTACAGTAATTAATGAAACATTTATAAAATGTACACTGACACGACGCAACCCACCTTTGCACCCCTACAAATACCTGGGTGTCTGGTTAGACTGTAAACTCTCCTTCCAGACTCACATTAAGCATCTCCAATCCAAAATTAAATCTAGAATCGGCTTCCTATATCACAACAAAGCATCCTTCACTCATGCTGCCAAACATACCCTCATAAAACTACTGACCATCCTACCGATCCTCGACTTCAGTGATGTCATCTATAAAATAGCCTCCAACACTCTACTCAACAAACTGGAAGCAGTCTATCACAGTGCCATCCGTTTTGTCACCAAAGCCCCATACACTACCCACCATTGCGACCTGTACGCTCTCGTTGGTTGGCCCTCGCTTCATACTCGTCGCCAAACCCACTGGCTACAGCTTATCTACAAGTCTCTGCTAGGTAAAGCCCCACCTTATCTCAGCTCACTGGTCACCATAGCAGCACCCACTCGTAGCACGCGCTCCAGCAGGTATATCTCACTGGTCACCCCCAAAGCCAATTCCTCCTTTGGTTGTCTTTCCTTCCAGTTCTTTGCTGCCCATGACTGGAACGAATTGCAAAAATCTCTGAAGCTGGAGACTCACATCTCCCTCACTAGCTTTAAGAACCAGCTGTCAGGGCATTTTACAGATCACTGCACATGTACTTAGCCTATCTGTAAACAGCCCATCTATCTACCTACCTCATCCCCATACTGGTATTTATTTATTTTGCTTCTTTGCACCCCAGTATCTCTACCTGCACATTCATCTTCTGCCGATCTACCATTCCAGCATTTAATTGCTATATTGTAATTACTTCGACACCATGGCCTATTTATTTCCTTAACTTACCTCATTTGCACTCACTGTATATAGACTTTTTGTTTTCTTTTGTTCTACTGTATTATTGACTGTATGTTTTGTTTATTCCATATGTAACTCTGTGTTGTTGTATGTGTCGAATTGCTACGCTTTATCTTGGCCAGGTCGCAGTTGCAAATGAGAACTTGTTCTCAACTAGCCTACCTGGTTAATTCACCAATAAAGGTGAAATAACATTTTAAAATGTAAAAAATTAACAGGTCCCATACTTTAAGAAAGCTGGGTCTTGACGATTCTGTGCTTCCAACTTTGTGGCAACATGGGGAAGATCTTTTCCTGTTGCAGCATGACAATGCCCCCGTGCACAAAGCGAGGTCCATACAGAAATGGTTTGTCAAGATGAGTGTGGAAGAACTTGACTGGCCTGAACAGAGCCCTGACCTAAACCCTATTGAACACCTTTGGGATGAATTGGAATGCCAACTGCGAGCCAGGCCCAATCGCCCAACATCAGTACCCGAACTCACTAATGCTCGTGGCTGAATGGAAGCAAGTCCCTGCAGCAATGTTCCAACATTAGTGGAAAGCCTTCCCAGAAGAGTAGAGGCTGTTATAGCAGAAAATAGGGGGACCAATTCCATATTAATGCCAATGATTTTAGAATGAGAAGTTTGAAGAGCAGATGTCCACATACTTCTGGTAATGTAGAATATATGCTACTGCTCGACTAACAAAATATCTTGGTTGACCAACAGCTTATCGACTAATTGGTGTAAAGCCCTAAAAGGAACTAAAGAAAAATGACCATAAATTGGGAAAACAAATTAACTTCATGTCCTCAATAAAACACGTTATGTTTGGGGGAAATCCAACACAACACATCAATAACTACCACTCTTCATATTTTCAAGCATGGTGGTGGTGGCTGCGTCATGTTATGGGTATGCTTGTCATCGGCAAGGACTAGGGAGTTTTTAGGATAAAAATAAATGGAAAAGAGCTAAGCACAGGCAAAATCCTAGAGGAAAACTTGGTTCAGTCTTCTTTCCAACAGACACTGGGAGACATTCACCTTTCAGCAGGACAATAACCGAAAATACAAGGTCAAACATACAGTTGGTTACCAAGATTACTTTGAATGTTCCTGAGTGGCCTGAAAATCTATGGCAAGACTTAAAATGGCTGTCGAGCAATGATGAAAAACCAACTTGACAGGGCTTGAAGAATTTTTTAAAAGAATAATGTGCAAATATTGTAAAACCCAGATGTGCAAAGCTCTTAGAGACTTACCCAGAAAGACTCAAAGGTGATTCTAACTTGTCACATTGACTCAGGGGGATGAATACTTATGTAAACATGAGTGTTATTTTTCATAATTATTTGACGAATGTTTGAATCCATCCGAGTATTTAGTGTATATCGTTTAGATTATCGTTTATCGTTTTAAATTAAAACTATTTTAATCCCACCTTGTAACACAACAAAATGTGTTATGTCAAGGGGGTGTGATTATTTAAGAACCCCGACGCTCAGTGTAGCCAACTTAGCAATTTCGTCACTATATTTAGCAAGTATTCAGATCCCTCTAGCAACACATTTTCAAAAATATCGACTAGCGACAAATCTAGCGTTATTGGAGACTTTTGGAGACTCTGACGTGAAAGCACGTATCGTTCTTACTCTTCTCTTCTGCCTTTTGCACACATTGTATATAGACTCCCCCTTTGTTTTCTACTGTGTTATTGACTTGGTAATTGTTTATTCCATGTGTAACTCTGTGTTGTCTGCTCACACTGCTATGCTTTATCTTGGCCAGGTCGCAGTTGTAAATGAGAACTTGTTCTCAACTAGCCTACCTGGTTAAATAAGGGTGAAATAAATAAATAAAAATTCTCAACGAGCAGCGGGTGCTGCAGTGGGCCCCACCACCATCCCATAGCACTCGCAGGCGGCCCAGTCCTCGCGCAGCAGTCCCTCCCAGCTGCAGTCAGAGCAGGAGATGTTCACCCCTCCGAGTCCAGACTGCAAATGAATTGCGCATGCGGGAAGTCGCCGCTGGCTTACATTCAGGGCGTGATGTAAATGTAAGAAATGTCTTTGTCTAAAATAAATCACTGCACAAAAATAAATTACTGCATTTGACTAACATAGCCTCAGTAACTTACTCACCTTGTCCACTGTGTGTGCCTCTCTGTGACATGAGCTAAACATCTAGCTGGCTAGCTTATCATGTCTCAGTCTAAACTGTACACTCAAAAATACAGAAAGGAGTGGGAATCAAACCCTGAATTCAAAGGCTGGGTGAAGCCGTTTATTAGAGATGATACACGAGCATACTGCCTGTATTGTAAGGCTGATTTCTATGCCAAACAGTGATGCAAAAAAAACACATGACAACTCAAAAACATACTCAAAAGGCAAAGCCTTATAACAGTTCCACCCAAAACAAGCTGCCATTTATGGGTTTAAAAAATTTACCCTGCAAAAAAGGCTGAGGCCACCATGGTATTAGCTATCGCTGAACACTGTTCCATGCTGGTATGTGATCACATTGGAGCATGTAGAGCTGCTTTCTCGGACTCCACTGCTGCTACCCACTTCAAAATGCACAGGACAAAGTGCACAGAAATGATTAATGGTGTTCTAGCACCGTACTTTATGAAAACGTTGGTCGCAGATGTGGGTGACCAGCGTTTCAGCCTCCTCCTCGATGAGTTCACAGATGTGGGTGAGCAGCGTTTCAGCCTCCTCCTCGATGAGTTCACAGATGTAAGTGTTTCTAAGTACCTGGGAGTTGTGATAAGGTACTTTAGTGACACCAAGCAGACAATTCTATCAACATATCTGGAGCTTGTTGAGTTGGAGGGAGGAGATGCCAAATCTATAGCCCCGTGCGGTTGTGGCTTTCCTCGAGAAGTGTAGTCTTAAAAAAGAGATACTCCTGGGGATAGGTACTGACAATGCCTCTTATGATGGGGATTAACAATGGGGTCCATAAAGTGCTGAAGGAGGAGTATGGCCTCAAATATCTGGTTCTTATTCGCTGTGTGCCACTCTCTGGGGGAAAAAAAGACAATTAACCTGAATTAGGGCAGACTAGTTACCATCTTTTTCTCACATTGCCATTGACAGTTTTTTCTATTGTCTCTTGTTGGTCCATTTAGATTGTGTACAACAAATATAAAAAATGTTATGGTTAAAAATGTTCATGTTTTACTGTGACTTGTTGTAGGCTCCTAAGTGGACCATATGGTTAAAAACCAAACCAAATTAAGAAAAACTAAACAAAAAAACTCAATTAAATAAAAAACAAAGTAACTCCGCCAGTGTCTCT